>NW_027310138.1:0-85000 GCF_047496795.1 Chiloscyllium punctatum
GCTGTGTGGGGGGGTGTGGGGGTGTATGGGGCTGTGTGGGGGGTGTGTGGGGGTGTGTGGGGGGGTGTGGGGGGGTGTGGGGGTGTGTGGGGCTGTGTGGGGGGTGTGTGGGGGTGTGTGGGGCTGTGTGGGGCTGTGTGGGGGGGTGTGGGGCTGTGTGGGGGGTGTGTGGGGGGGTGTGGGGGTGTGTGGGGGTGTGTGGGGGTATGTGGGGCTGTGTGGGGGTGTGTGGGGGTGTGTGGGTGTGTGTGGGGGTGTGTGGGTGTGTGTGGGTGTGTGGGGGGTGTGGGGCTGTGTGGGTGTGTGTGGGGGTGTGTGGGTGTGTGTGGGGGTGTGTGGGGGTGTGTTGGGGTGTGTGGGGGTGTATGGGGCTGTGTGGGGTGTGTGGGGGTGTATGGGGCTGTGTGGGGCTGTGTGGGGGTGTGTGGGGGTGTATGGGGCTGTGTGGGGCTCTGTGGGGGGTGTGTGGGGGTGTGTGGGGGGGTGTGGGGCTGTGTGGGTGTGTGTGGGGGTGTGTGGGGGTGTGTGGGGGTGTGTTGGGGTGTGTGGGGTGTGTGGGGGGGTATGGGGCTGTGTGGGGGTGTGTGGGTCTGTGCGGGGGGTGTGGGGCTGTGTGGGTGTATGTGGGGGTGTGTGGGGGTGTGTGGGGTGTGTGGGGGGTGTGTGGGGTGTGTGGGGTGTGTGGGTCTGTGCGGGGGCTGTGTGGGGGGTGTGTGGGGTGTGTGGGGGTGTGTGGGGCTGTGTGGGGGGTGTGTGGGGCTGTGTGGGGGGGTGTGTGGGGCTGTGTGGGGGGGTGTGTGGGGCTGTGTGGGGGGTGTGTGGGGCTGTGTGGGGGGTGTGGGGGGGTGTGTGGGGGTGTGTGGGGGTGTGTGGGGGGGTGTGTGGGGGGTGTGTGGGGGGTGTGTGGGGTGTGTGGGTCTGTGCGGGGGCTGTGTGGGGGGTGTGTGGGGGGTGTGTGGGGTGTGTGGGGTGTGTGTGGGGGTGTGGGGCTGTGTGGGGGTGTGTGGGGGTGTGTGGGGGTGTGGGGCTGTGTGGGGGTGTGTTCGGCGTGTGTTGGGGTGTGTGGGGGTGTGTGGGGTGAGTGGGGGCTGTGTGGGGCTGTGTGGGGGGTGTGTGGGGCTGTGTGGGGGTGTGTGGGGGTGTGTGGGGTGAGTGGGGGCTGTGTGGGGCTGTGTGGGGGGTGTGTGGGGCTGTGTGGGGGTGTGTGGGGGGTGTGTGGGGCTGTGTGGGGGGTGTGTGGGGCTGTGTGGGGTGTGTGGGGGGTGTGTGGGGTGAGTGGGGGCTGTGTGGGGCTGTGTGGGGGGTGTGTGGGGCTGTGTGGGGGTGTGTGGGGGTGTATGGGGCTGTGTGGGGTGTGTGTGGGGCTGTGTGGGGTGTGTGGGGCTGTGTGGGGGGTGTGTGGGGCTGTGTGGGGGGTGTGGGGGGTGTGTGGGGGGTGTGGGGCTGTGTGGGGGGTGTGGGGGTCTGTGTGGGGGGTGTGTGGGGGGGGTGTGGGGGTGTGTGGGGCTGTGTGGGTGTGTGTGGGGCTGTGTGGGGGTGTGTGGGGGGTGTGGGGGGTGTGTGGGTCTGTGTGGGGGGTGTGTGGGGGGGTGTGGGGCTGTGTGTGTGGGTGTGTGGGGCTGTGTGGGGGTGTGGGGCTGTGTGGGGGTGTGTGGGGGCTGTGTGGGGCTGTGTGGGGGTGTGGGGCTGTGTGGGGGTGTGTTCGGCGTGTGTTGGGGTGTGTGGGGGTGTGTGGGGCTGTGTGGGGGTGTGTTCGCGTGTGTTGGGGTGTGTGGGGGGGTGTGTGGGGCTGTGTGGGGCTGTGTGGGGCTGTGTGGGGGGTGTGTGGGGCTGTGTGGGGCTGTGTGGGGGTGTGTGGGGCTGTGTGGGGCTGTGTGGGGCTGTGTGGGGCTGTGTGGGGGTGTGGGGCTGTGTGGGGGTGTGTTCGGCGTGTGTTGGGGTGTGTGGGGGGTGTGTGGGGCTGTGTGGGGGGTGTGTTCGGCGTGTGTTGGGGTGTGTGGGGGGGTGTGTGGGGCTGTGTGGGGCTGTGTGGGGCTGTGTGGGGGGTGTGTGGGGCTGTGTGGGGCTGTGTGGGGCTGTGTGGGGGGTGTGTGGGGCTGTGTGGGGCTGTGTGGGGGGTGTGTGGGTCTGTGTGGGGGGTGTGTGGGGGTGTGTGGGGGGTGTGTGGGGCTGTGTGGGGTGTGTGGGGGTGGGGGTGTGTGGGGCTGTGTGGGGGGGTGTGGGGGGTGTGTGGGGGGTGTGTGGGGGTGTGTGGGTCTGTGTGGGGGGTGTGTGGGGGTGTGTGGGGGTGTGTGGGGGTGTGTGGGTCTGTGTGGGGGGTGTGTGGGGGTGTGTGGGTCTGTGTGGGGGGTTGTGTGGGGGTGTGTGGGTCTGTGTGGGGGGTGTGTGGGGGTGTGTGGGTCTGTGTGGGGGGTGTGTGGGGGTGTGTGGGTCTGTGTGGGGGTGTGTGGGGGTGTGTGGGGGTGTGTGGGGGTGTGTGGGGGTGTGTGGGGGGTGTGTGGGGCTGTGTGGGGGTGTGTGGGGGTGTGTGGGGCTGTGTGGGGGTGTGTGGGGCTGTGTGGGGGTGTGTGGGGCTGTGTGGGGGGTGTGTGGGGCTGTGTGGGGGGTGTGTGGGGGTGTGTGGGTCTGTGTGGGGGGTGTGTGGGGGTGTGTGGGTCTGTGTGGGGGGTGTGTGGGGGTGTGTGGGGGGTGTGTGGGGCTGTGTGGGGGTGTGTGGGGGTGTGTGGGGCTGTGTGGGGGTGTGTGGGCTGTGTGGGGGTGTGTGGGGCTGTGTGGGGGGTGTGTGGGGCTGTGTGGGGGGTGTGGGGGGTGTGGGGGTGTGTGGGGTGTGTGGGGGTGTGTGGGGGTGTGTGGGGGTGTGTTGGGGTGTGTGGGGGGTGTGGGGGGTGTGGGGGTGTGTGGGGTGTGTGGGGGTGTGTGGGGGTGTGTGGGGGTGTGTTGGGGTGTGGGGGGTGTGTGGGGGGTGTGTGGGGCTGTGTGGGGGGTGTGGGGGGTGTGTGGGGGTGTGTGGGGGCTGGTGGTGCGGGGTGTGTGGGGGTGTGTGGGGCTGTGTGGGGGGTGTGGGGGTGTGTGGGGTGTGTGGGGGTGTGTGGGGGTGTGTGGGGGTGTGTTGGGGTGTGTGGGGGTGTGTGGGGGGTGTGTGGGGCTGTGTGGGGGGTGTGGGGCTGTGTGGGGGTGTGTGGGAGTGTGTGGGGCTGTGTGGGGGGTGTGTGGGTCTGTGTGGGGGGTGTGTGGGGCTGTGTGGGGGGTGTGGGGCTGTGTGGGGCTGTGTGGGGGTCTGTGTGGGGGTGTGTTGGGGTGTGTGGGGGTGTGTGGGGGTGTGTGGGGCTGTGTGGGGGTGTGTGGGGCTGTGTGGGGGTGTGTGGGGGTGTGTGGGTGTGTGTGGGGGTGTGTGGGGTGTGTGGGGCTGTGTGGGGGGTGTGGGGGTGTGTGGGGTGTGTGGGGGTGTGTGGGGCTGTGTGGGGGTGTGTTGGGGTGTGTGGGGGTGTGTGGGGGTGTGTGGGGCTGTGTGGGGGTGTGTGGGGGTGTGTGGGGCTGTGTGGGGGGTGTGGGGGTGTGTGGGGGTGTGTGGGGGTGTGTGGGGGTGTGTGAGTGTGTGGGTCTGTGGGGCTGTGTGGGGGCTTGGTAGGGTGTGTGGAGGTGAGTGGGGCTCGGTGGGGTGTGTGGGGGCTCGGTGGGGTGTGTGGGGGCTCGGTGGGGTGTATGGGGGCTCGGTGGGGTGTGTGGGGGTGTGGGGTGTGTGGGGCTCGGTGGGGTGTGTGGGGCTCGGTGGGGTGTATGGGTGCTCGGTGGGGTGTGTGGGGGTGTGGGGTGTGTGGGGGTGTGGGGTGTGTGGGGGGGCTTGGTGGGGTGTGTGGGGCTTGGTGGGGTGTGTGGGGGCTCGGTGGGGTGTGTGGGGGTGTGGGGTGTGTGGGGGCTCGGTGGGGTGTGTGGGGGTGTGGGGTGTGTGGGGCTCGGTGGGGTGTGTGGGGCTCGGTGGGGTGTGTGGGGCTCGGTGGGGTGGCTCGGTGGGGTGTGTGGGGCTCGGTGGGTGTGTGGGGCTCGGTGGGGTGGTGTGGGGCTCAGTGGGGTGTATGGGGGCTCGGTGGGGTGTGTGGGGGTGTGGGGTGTGTGGGGCTCGGTGGGGTGTGTGGGGGCTCGGTGGGGTGTTGGGGCTCGGTGGGGTGTGTGGGGCTCGGTGGGGTGTGTGGGGCTCGGTGTGGGCGTGTGTGGGGGTGTGGGGTGTGTGGGGCTCGGTGGGGTGTGTGGGGGTGTGGGGTGTGTGGGGCTCGGTGGGGTGTGTGGGGCTCGGTGGGGTGTGTGGGGCTCGGTGGGGTGTGCTCGTGGGGTGTGGGGTGTGTGTGTGGGGCTCGGTGGGGTGTGTGGGGGCTCGGTGGGGTGTGTGGGGGTGTGGGGTGTGTGTGGGGGCTCGGTGGGGGTGTGTGGGGGCTCGGTGGGGTGTGTGGGGCTCGGTGGGGTGTGTGGGGGTGTGGGTGTGTGGGGCTCGGTGGGGTGTGTGGGGGCTCAGTGGTGTGTGTGGGGGGGCTCGGTGGGGTGTGTGGGGGTGTGGGGGTGTGTGGGGCTCGGTGGGGTGTGTGGGGGTGTAGGGTGTGTGGGGCTCGGTGGGGTGTGTGGGGGTGTGGGGTGTGTGGGGCTCGGTGGGGTGTGTGGGGGCTCAGTGGTGTGTGTGGGGGCTCGGTGGTGTGTGGGGGTGTGGGGTGTGTGGGGCTCGGTGGGGTGTGTGGGGGTGTGGGGTGTGTGGGGGCTCGGTGGTGTGTGTGGGGGTGTGGGGTGTGTGGGGCTCGGTGGGGTGTGTGGGGCTCGGTGGGGTGTGTGGGGGGGCTCGGTGGGGTGTGTGGGGGGGCTCGGTGGGGTGTGTGGGGGCTCGGTGGGGTGTGTGGTGGCTCGGTGGGGTGTGTGGGGGCTCGGTGGGGTGTGTGGGGGTGTGTGGGGCTCGGTGGGGTGTGTGGGGGTGTGGGGTGTGTGGGGCTCGGTGGGGTGTGTGGGGTGTGGGGGGTGTGTGGGGCTCGGTGGGGTGTGTGGGGGTGTGGGGGTGTGTGGGGCTCGGTGGGGTGTGTGGGCTCGGTGGGGTGTGTGGGGGTGTGGGGTGTGTGGGGGCTCGGTGGGGTGTGTGGGGGCTCGGTGGGGTGTGTGGGGCTCGGTGGGGTGTGTGGGGGTGTGGGGTGTGTGGGGGCTCGGGTGGGGTGTGTGGGGGCTCGGTGGGGTGTGTGGGGCTCGGTGGGGTGTGTGGGGGTGTGGGGGTGTGTGGGGCTCGGTGGGGTGTGTGGGGGCTCGGTGGGGTGTGTGGGGGTGTGTGGGGCTCGGTGGGGTGTGTGGGGCTCGGTGGGGTGTGTGGGGGTGTGGGGTGTGTGGGGGCTCGGTGGGGTGTGTGGGGGCTCGGTGGGGTGTGTGGGCTCGGTGGGGTGTGTGGGGGCTCGGTGGGGTGTGTGGGGGCTCGGTGGGGTGTGTGGGGCTCGGTGGGGTGTGTGGGGCTCGGTGGGGTGTGTGGGGGCTCGGTGGGGTGGGTGGGGCTCGGTGGGGTGTGTGGGGCTCGGTGGGGTGTGTGGGGCTCGGTGGGGTGTGTGGGGCTCGGTGGGGTGTGTGGGGCTCGGTGGGGTGTGTGCGGGGGGTGTGTGGGGGTGTGTGGGTGTGTAGGGTGTGTGGGGCTCGGTGGGGTGTGTGGGGCTCGGTGGGGTGTGTGGGGGTGTTGGGTGTGGGGCTCGGTGGGGTGTGTGGGGGTGTGGGGTGTGTGGGGGGCTCGGTGGGGTGTGTGGGGGTGTGGGGTGTGTGGGGGCTCGGTGGGGTGTGTGGGGCTCGGTGGGGTGGGTGGGGCTCGGTGGGGTGTGTGGGGGTGTGTGGGGCTCGGTGGGGTGTGTGGGGCTCGGTGGGGTGTGTGGGGCTCGGTGGGGTGGGTGGGGCTCGGTGGGGTGTGTGGGGGTGTGTGGGGCTCGGTGGGGGTGGGTGTGTGGGGGTTGTGGGGGTGTGTAGGGTGTGTGGGGCTCGGTGGGGTGTGGGGGGTGTGGGGTGTGTGGGGCTCGGTGGGGTGTGTGGGGGTGTGGGGTGTGTGGGGCTCGGTGGGGTGTGTGGGGCTCGGTGGGGTGTGTGGGGGTGTGGGGGCTGTGTGGGGGCTCGGTGGGGTGTGTGGGGGCTCGGTGGGGTGTGTGGGGGCTCGGTGGTGTGTGTGGGGGGGTGTGTGGGGGTGTGTGGGGCTCGGTGGGGTGTGTGGGGGTGTGGGGGCTCGGTGGGGTGTGTGGGGGTGTGGGGGCTGTGTGGGGGCTCGGTGGGGTGTGTGGGGGCTCGGTGGGGTGTGTGGGGGCTCGGTGGGGTGTGTGGGGGGGCTCGGTGGGGTGTGTGGGGGCTCAGTGGTGTGTGTGGGGGGGTGTGTGGGGTGTGTGGGGGTGTGTGGGTGTGTGGGGGCTCGGTGCGGTGTGTGGGGGTGTGGGGGGCTGTGTGGGGGCTCGGTAGGGTGTGTGGGGGTGTGGGGGCTATGTGGTGGTCTGTGTGGGGCTGTGTGGGGGTCTGTGTGGGGATACCTGGAGCAGTGTGAATGTGAAGGGACTGTGTCCCCCCCAAAGCCTCAGGAAGATACTCTCTCTGTGTTTCTCCAGCCTCAGGTTATCTGCACAAAGCCGTTCAGATCGGACACTCGGTCTCACATTATTGAGGAGTTGCAGCTGTTCCCTGGCCCAGAGTCTGTCCACAGTGTCCTGCTCTCATCCACAATGGTCAGCTTCCTCGTTTAACACCCTCACTGCGTCTCCCAGCTCTCCCTGTCCTTCCCGCTCCCAGCTCTCTTTGTCCCTGTGTCTCCGAGCTCTCCCTGTCCCTGTGTCTCCAGCTCTCCCTGTTCCTGTATCTCCCAGCTCTCCCTGTCCCTCCCTCTCCCAGCTCTCCATGTCCCTGTATCTCCCAGCTCTCCCTGTCCCTGTGTCTCCCAGCTCTCCCTGTCCCTGTGTCTCCCAGCTCTCCCTGTCCCTGTGTCTCCAGCTCTCCCTGTCCCTGCGTCTCCCAGCTCTCCCTGTCCCTGTGTCTCCCAGCTCTCCCTGTCCCTCCCTCTCCCAGCTCTCCATGTCCCTGTATCTCCCAGCTCTCCATGTCCCTGTGTCTCCCAGCTCTCTTTGTCCCTGTGTCTCCCAGCTCTCCCTGTCCCTGTGTCTCCCAGCTCTCCCTGTCCCTGTGTCTCCCAGCTCTCCCTGTTCCTGTATCTCCCAGCTCTCCCTGTCCCTCCCTCTCCCAGCTCTCCATGTCCCTGTATCTCCCAGCTCTCCCTGTCCCTGTGTCTCCCAGCTCTCCCTGTCCCTGTGTCTCCCAGCTCTCCCTGTCCCTGTGTCTCCCAGCTCTCCCTGTCCCTGCGTCTCCCAGCTCTCCCTGTCCCTGTGTCTCCCAGCTCTCCCTGTCCCTCCCTCTCCCAGCTCTCCATGTCCCTGTATCTCCCAGCTCTCCCTGTCCCTGTGTCTCCCAGCTCTCCCTGTCCCTGTGTCTCCCAGCTCTCTTTGTCCCTGTGTCTCCCAGCTCTCCCTGTCCCTGTGTCTCCCAGCTCTCCCTGTCCCTGTGTCTCCCAGCTCTCCATGTCCCTGTATCTCCCAGCTCTCCCTGTCCCTGCGTCTCCCAGCTCTCCCTGTCCCTCCTCTCCCAGCTCTCCCTGTTCCTGTATCTCCCAGCTCTCCCTGTCCCTCCCTCTCCCAGCTCTCCCTGTCCCTCCCTCTCCAGCTCTCCCTGTCCCTCCCTCTCCCAGCTCACCCTGTCTCTGTGTCTCCCAGCTCTCCCTGTTCCTGTATCTCCCAGCTCTCCCTGTCCCTGCGTCTCCCAGCTCTCCCTGTCCCTGCGTCTCCCAGCTCTCCCTGTCCCTGTGTCTCCCAGCTCTCCATGTCCCTGTGTCTCCCAGCTCTGCCTGTCCCTGTGTCTCCCAGCTCTCCATGTCCCTGTGTCTCCCAGCTCTCTTTGTCCCTGTGTCTCCCAGCTCTCCCTGTCCCTGTGTCTCCCAGCTCTCCCTGTCCCTGCGTCTCCCAGCTCTCCCTGTCCCTCCCTCTCCCATCTCTCCATGTCCCTGTGTCTCCCAGCTCTCCCTGTCCCTCCCTCTCCCAGCTCTCCCTGTCCCTCCCTCTCCCAGCTCTCCATGTCCCTGTGTCTCCCAGCTCTCCCTGTCCCTGCGTCTCCCAGCTCTCCCTGTCCCTCCCTCTCCCAGCTCTCCCTATCCTTGTGTCCCCACGCTCTCCGTCGCTCTGTGTCCTGGCTCCCCGTCCTTCTCCCCCTCTCTCTTCCCCTCGGTCTGTATCGGTGTCCCTCTCCCTCTCCCTCTCCCTCCCTCTCTCTCCCCTCGATCTGTATCGGTGTCTCTGTCTCTCTCCCTCTCCCTCCCTCCCTCTCTCCCCCTCGGCCTCTATCGGTGTCCCTGTCATTCTCCCTCCCTCCCTCCCTTTCTCTCTCCCCACCTCGGTCTGTGTTGGTGTCTCTGTCGCTCTCCCTGTCTCCCTCCCTCTCTCTCTCTCTCTCTCTGCCCCCCCTTGGTCTGTATCGGTGTCCCTGTCTCTCTCCCTCTCCCTCCCTCCCTCTCTCCCCCTCGGTCTGTATCGGTGTCCCTGTCACTCTCCCTCCCTCCCTCCCTCTCTCTCTCTTCCCCTCGGTCTGTATCGGTGTCCCTGTCCCTCTCCCTCTCCCTCCCTCTCCCTCTCTCTCCCCCTCGGTCTGTATCGGTGTCCCTGTCCCTCTCCCTCTCCCTCCCTCTCCCTCTCTCTCCCCCTCGGTCTGTATCGGTGTCCCTGTCCCTCTCCCTCTCCCTCCCTCTCCCCTCTCTCTCCCCCTCGGTCTGTAATCGGTGTCCCTCTCCCTCCCTCTCCCTCTCTCTCCCCCCTCGGTCTGTATCGGTGTCCCTCTCCCTCCCTCTCCCTCTCTCTCCCCCTCGGTCTGTATCGGTGTCCCTGTCCCTCTCCCTCTCCCTCTCCCTCCCTCTCTCTCCCCCCTCGGTCTGTATCGGTGTCCCTGTCCCCTCTCCCTCCCTCTCCCTTCCTCTCCCTCTCCCTCGGCCTGTATCGGTGTCCCTCTCCCTCTCCCTCTCCCTCTCCCTCTCCCTCTCTCTCCCCCTCGGTCTGTATCGGTGTCCCTGTCCCTCTCCCCCTCTCCCTCTCCCCTCCCTCTCTCTCCCCCCTCGGTCTGTATCGGTGTCCCTGTCCCTCTCCCTCCCTCTCCCTTCCTCTCCCTCTCCCTCGGCCTGTATCGGTGTCCCTCTCCCTCTCCCTCTCCCTCTCCCTCTCCCTCTCTCTCCCCCTCGGTCTGTATCGGTGTCCCTGTCCCTCTCACTCTCTCTCCCCCTCGGTCTGTATCGGTGTCCCTGTCACTCTCCCTCCCTCCCTCCCTCCCTCTCTCTCCCCCTCGGCCTGTATCGGTGTCCCTGTCCCTGTTCCTCTCCCTCCCCTCCTCTCTCTCTCTCCCCCTCGGTCTGTATCGGTGTCCCTGTCCCTCTCCCTCCCTCTCCCTCCCTCTCTCTCTCTCCCCCTCGGTCTGTATCGGTGTCCCTGTCCCTCTCCCTCCCTCTCCCTTCCTCTCCCTCTCCCTCGGCCTGTATCGGTGTCCCTCTCCCTCTCCCTCTCCCTCTCCCTCTCCCTCTCTCTCCCCCTCGGTCTGTATCGGTGTCCCTGTCCCTCTCCCTCTCCCTCCCTGTCGCTCTCCCCTCGGTCTGTATCAGTGTCTCTGTCTCTCTCCCTCTCCCTCCCTCCCTCTCTCCCCCTCGGCCTGTATCGGTGTCCCTGTCACTCTCCCTCCCTCCCTCCCTCCCTCTCTCTCCCCCTCGGCCTGTATCGGTGTCCCTGTCCCTGTCTCTCTCCCTCCCTCCCTCTCTCTCTCCCCCTCGGCCTGTATCGGTGTCCCTCTCCCTCTCCCTCCCTCTCTCTCTCTCCCCCTCGGTCTGTATCGCTGTCCCTGTCCCTCTCCCTCTCTCTCTCTCCCTCTCTCTCTCTCCCCCTCGGTCTGTATCGCTGTCCCTGTCCCTCTCCCTCTCTCTCCCTCCCTCCCTCCCTCTCTCCCCCTCGGCCTGTATCGGTGTCCCTGTCCCTCTCCCTCTCTCTCCCCCTCGGCCTGTATCGGTGTCCCTCTCCCTCTCCCTCCCTCTCTCTCTCCCCCCCTCGGTCTGTATCGGTGTCCCTCTCCCTCTCCCTCCCTCTCTCTCCCCCCCTCGGTCTGTATCGCTGTCCCTGTCCCTCTCCCTCTCTCTCTCTCCCTCTCTCTCTCTCCCCCTCGGCCTGTATCGGTGTCCCTGTCCCTCTCCCTCTCTCTCCCCCTCGGCCTGTATCGGTGTCCCTCTCCCTCTCTCTCCCTCTCTCTCTCCCCCCCTCGGTCTGTATCGGTGTCCCTCTCCCTCTCTCTCCCTCTCTCTCTCCCTCTCCCTCGGCCTGTATCGGTGTCCCTCTCCCTCTCCCTCTCCCTCCCTCTCTCTCTCTCCCCCTCGGTCTGTATCGGTGTCCCTGTCCCTGTCCCTCTCCCTTCCTCTCCCTCTCCCTCGGCCTGTATCGGTGTCCCTCTCCCTCTCTCTCCCTCTCTCTCTCCCTCTCCCTCGGCCTGTATTGGTGTCCCTGTCCCTCTCCCTCTCCCTCTCCCTCCCTCTCTCTCTCTCCCCCTCGGTCTGTATCGGTGTCCCTGTCCCTCTCCCTCTCCCTCCCTCTCCCTCTCTCTCCCCCCTCGGCCTGTATCGGTGTCCCTGTCCCTCTCCCTCTCCCTCCCTCTCTCTCTCTCCCCCTCGGTCTGTATCGGTGTCCCTGTCCCTCTCCCTCTCCCTTCCTCTCCCTCTCCCTCGGCCTGTATCGGTGTCCCTGTCCCCCTCTCTCTCCCTCCCCCTCGGTCTGTATCGGTGTCCCTCTCCCTCTCCCTCCCTCTCTCTCTCTCCCCCTCGGTCTGTATCGCTGTCCCTGTCCCTCTCCCTCTCTCTCTCTCCCTCGGCCTGTATCGGTGTCCCTCTCCCTCTCCCTCTCCCTCTCCCTCCCTCTCTCTCTCTCCCCCTCGGTCTGTATCGGTGTCCCTCTCCCTCTCCCTTCCTCTCCCTCTCCCTCGGCCTGTATCGGTGTCCCTGTCCCCCTCTCTCTCCCTCCCCCTCGGTCTGTATCGGTGTCCCTCTCCCTCTCCCTCCCTCTCTCTCTCTCCCCCTCGGTCTGTATCGCTGTCCCTGTCCCTCTCCCTCCCCCTCGGCCTGTATTGGTGTCCCTGTCCCTCTCCCTCCCTCTCTCCCTCCCCCTCGGCCTGTATCGGTGTCCCTCTCCCTCCCTCTCTCTCCCCCTCGGCCTGTATCGGTGTCCCTGTCCCTCCCTCTCTCTCTCCCCCTCGGCCTGTATCGATGTCCCTCTCCCTCTCCCTCCCTCTCTCTCTCTCCCCCTCGGCCTGTATCGGTGTCCCTGTCCCTCCCTCTCTCTCTCCCCCTCGGCCTGTATCGGTGTCCCTCTCCCTCTCCCTCCCTCTCTCTCTCTCCCCCTCGGTCTGTATTGGTGTCCCTGTCCCTCTCCCTCTCCCTCTCCCTCCCCCTCGGCCTGTATTGGTGTCCCTGTCCCTCTCCCTCCCTCTCTCCCTCCCCCTCGGCCTGTATCGGTGTCCCTCTCCCTCCCTCTCCCTCCCACTCGGCCTGTATCGGTGTCCCTCTCCCTCCCTCTCTCTCCCCCTCGGCCTGTATCGGTGTCCCTGTCCCTCCCTCTCTCTCTCCCCCTCGGCCTGTATCGGTGTCCCTCTCCCTCTCCCTCTCCCTCTCTCTCCCGCTCGGTCTGTATCGGTGTCCCTCTCCCTGTCCCTCTCCCTCTCTCTCCCCCTCGGCCTGTATCGGTGTCCCTGTCCCTCCCTCTCTCCCTCCCCTTCGGCCTGTATTGGTGTCCCTGTCCCTCTCCCTCCCTCTCTCCCTCCCCCTCGGCCTGTATCAGTGTCCCTCTCCCTCCCTCTCCCTCCCCCTCGGCCTGTATCGGTGTCCCTCTCCCTCCCTCTCTCTCCCCCTCGGCCTGTATCGGTGTCCCTCTCCCTGTCCCTCTCTCTCCCCCTCGGCCTGTATCGGTGTCCCTCTCCCTCTCCCTGTCCCTCTCTCTCCCCCTCGGTCTGTATCGGTGTCCCTCTCCCTGTCCCTCTCCCTCTCTCTCCCCCTCGGCCTGTATCGGTGTCCCTCTCCCTGTCCCTCTCCCTCTCTCTCCCCCTCGGTCTGTATCGGTGTCCCTGTCCCTCCCTCTCTCTCCCCCTCGGCCTGTATCGGTGTCCCTGTCCCTCCCTCTCTCTCTCCCCCTCGGCCTGTATCGGTGTCCCTCTCCCTCTCCCTCTCCCTCTCTCTCCCCCTCGGTCTGTATCGGTGTCCCTCTCCCTGTCCCTCTCCCTCTCTCTCCCCCTCGGCCTGTATCGGTGTCCCTCTCCCTGTCCCTCTCCCTCTCCCTCCCCCTCGGCCTGTATCGGTGTCCCTCTCCCTCTCTCTCCCCCTCGGCCTGTATCGGTGTCCCTGTCCCCCTCCCTCCCTCTCTCTCTCCCCCTCGGTCTGTATCGGTGTCCCTCTCCCTCCCTCTCCCTCCCCCTCGGCCTGTATTGGTGTCCCTGTCCCTCCCTCTCTCTCTCCCCCTCGGCCTGTATCGGTGTCCCTCTCCCTCCCTCTCTCCCTCCCCCTCGGCCTGTATCGGTGTCCCTCTCCCTCTCTCTCTCTCCCCCTCGGCCTGTATCGGTGTCCCTCTCCCTGTCCCTCTCCCTCTCTCTCCCCCTCGGCCTGTATCGGTGTCCCTGTCCCCCTCCCTCCCTCTCTCTCTCCCCCTCGGTCTGCATCGGTGTCCCTCTCCCTCCCTCTCCCTCCCCCTCGGCCTGTATTGGTGTCCCTGTCCCTCCCTCTCTCTCTCCCCCTCGGCCTGTATCGGTGTCCCTCTCCCTCCCTCTCTCCCTCCCCCTCGGCCTGTATCGGTGTCCCTCTCCCTCTCTCTCTCTCCCCCTCGGCCTGTATCGGTGTCCCTCCCTCCCTGACCCTCCCAGTGTGCCTCTCAGTGCCTGATGTGTTCTGCCTTCCTTTTCAGGGTGTGTTGTATATCTCCTCAACGACGATGGTACTGGAGGTGCCCGTTTCCAACTGCACAGCCTACCCCAGCTGTGGGGAGTGTGTGTTATCCCGAGACCCCTACTGTGCCTGGGACCCACATACTGGAGCTTGCAGGGAGACCCGGGGACAGGATGATGTGTGAGTGCCCATCCTCTACTGGATCTATCGTTCTGTCAGCCCCACGGCTGGCACCATCCCTACCCCACACAACTCACTCTCAGTCCAATACCTGCCTGTACTGAGCTCACTCTCCCTTGCCTCTCTCTCTCCCCCCTTCCCTTCCTCTCTCTCTCTCTCTCTCTCTCACTGTCTCTGTCTCTCTCTCTCTCTCTCTCTATCTCTTCCCCTCTCTCTGTCTGTCTGTCTCTCTCCCTTTCTCTCTTTCTCCCTCTTTCTCTCTCCTCTTTCTCCCTCTCACTTTCTCTCTCTCTCCCCTCCCTCTCTCTCTGAATCCCCCTTCTCTCCCTTTTATCCCTTGGATAGAGAATTGGTTGGCTAATAGGAAACAAAGGGTAGTGATTAACGGCTCCATTTCGGAATGGCAGGCAGTGACCAGTGGGGTACCGCAGGGATCAATGCTGGGACCGCAGCTTTTTACAATATATGTAAATGATATAGAAGATGGTATCAGCAATAACATTAGCAAATTTGCTGATGATACAAAGCTGGGTGGTAGGGTGAAATGTGATGAGGATGTTAGGAGATTACAGGGTGACCTGGACAAGTTGGGTGAGTGGGCAGATGCATGGCAGATGCAGTTTAATGTGGATAAATGTATGGTTATCCACTTTGGTGGCAAGAACAGGAAGGCAGATTACTACCTCAATGGAATCAATTTAGGTAAAGGGACAGTACAGAGAGATCTGGGTGTTCTTGTCCACCAGTCAATGAAGGTAAGCATGCAGGTACAGCAGGTAGTGAAGAATGCTAATAGCATGCTGGCCTTCATAACAAGAGGGATTGAGTATAGAAGCAAAGAGGTGCTTCTGCAGCTGTACAGGGCCCTGGTGAGACCACACCTGGAGTACTGTGTACAGTTCTGGTCTCCAAATTTGAGGAAAGACATTCTGGCTATTGAGGGAGTGCAGCGTAGGTTCATGAGGTCAATTCCTGGAATGGCGGGATTACCTTACACTGAAAGACTGGAGCGACTGGACTTGTATACCCTTGTGTTTAGAAGACTGAGAGGGGATCTGATTGAGACATATAAGATTATGAAAGGATTGGTCACTCTGGCAGGAGGGAACATATTTCCGTTGATGGGGGAGTGCCGAACCAGAGGACACCGCTTAAAAATACAGGGTAGACCATTTAGGACAGAGATGAGGAGAAACTTCTTCACCCAGAGAGTGGTGGCTGTGTGGAATGCTCTGCCCCAGAGGGCAGTGGAGGCCCAGTCTCTGGATTCATTTAAGAAAGAGTTGGATAGAGCTCTCAAGGATAGTGGAATCAAGGGTTATGGAGATAAGGCAGGAACAGGATACTGATTAAGGATGATCAGCCATGATCATATTGAATGGTGGTGCAGGCTCGAAGGGCAGAATGGCCTACTCCTGCACCTATTGTCTATTGTCTATTGTCTATTGTCTATTTTGCTCTCTCCCCCTTTCCCCTCCCCTCCCCTCCCTTTCTCTCTCGCTCTCTTTCTCTCTCCTTTTCTCCCTATCCCCCTTTCTCTTTCCCTCCCTCTCATTCTCTCTGTCTTTCTGTCTCTCTCTCTCTTTTACCCCCTCCCTCTATTTCTCTCTCTCTCTCTTTCTTTCTCTCTCATTCCTCCCTCTCCCTTTGCCCCCTCTCTTTTTCTCTCTCTCTCTCTTTTACCCCCCCATTTCTCTCTCTTTCTTTCTCTCTCTAATCCCTCCCTCTTCCTCTCCCCCCCCCACTTTCTCTGTCTCTCTCACTCTAATTCTCTCTCTCTTCCTATCTCTAACTTGCAGAGGGTGGTGTGTGTATGGAATGAGCTGCCAGAGGAAGTGATGGAGGCTGGTACAATGACAACATTTAAAAGGCATCTGGATGGGGACATGAATAGGAAGGGTTTGGAGGGGTATGGGCTAAGTGCTGGCAAATGGGATTAGGTTGGGATATCTGGTCAGCATGGATGAGTTGGGCCGAAGGGTCTGTTCCTATGCTGAGCTCTATGATTCTGTGCCTCTGTAGTTCTGGGCTCCCCCACCCCAGTAAAAAACCTTGTCTCTTTATCTCATCTATGCCCCACATGATTTTATATAAGGTCATCAGTGATGGGTAATTGGTTGGAGGGAATCCTGAGGGACAGGGTGTACATGTATTTGGAAAGGCAAGGACTGATTAGGGATAGTCAACACGGCTTTGTGCGTGGGAAATCATGTCTCACAAACTTGGTTGAGTTTTTTGAAGAAGTAACAAAGAGGATTGATGAGGGCAGAGCAGTCGATGTGATCTATATGGAGGTCAGTAAGGCATTCGACAAGGTTCCCCATGGGAGACTGATTAACAAGGTTAGATCTCATGGAATACAGGGAGAACTAGTCATTTGGATACAGAACTGGCTCAAAGGTAGGAGACAGAGGGTGGTGGTGGAGGGTTGTTTTTCAGACTGGAGGCCTGTGACCAGTGGAGTGCTACAAGGATCGGTGCTGGGCCCTCTACTTTTTGTCATTTACATAAATGATTTGGATGTGAGCATAAGAGGCACAGTTAGTAAGTTTGCAGATGACCCCAAAATTGGAGGGGTAGTGGACAGGGAAGAGGGTTACCTCAGATTACAACAGGATCTGGACCAGATGGGCCAATGGGCTGAGGAGTGGCAGATGGAGTTTAATTCAGATAAATGCGAGGTGCTCCATTTTGGGAAAGCAAATCTTAGCAGGACTTATACACTTAATGGTAAGGTCCTAGGGAGTGTTGCTGAACAAAGAGACCTTGGAGTGCAGGTTCATAGCTCCTTGAAAGTGGAGTCACAGGTAGATAGGATAGTGAAGGCGGTGTTTGGTATGCTTTCCTTTATTGGTCAGAGTATTGAGTACAGGAGTTGGGAGGTCATGTTGCGGCTGTACAGGACATTGGTTAGGCCACTGTGGGAATATTGCGTGCAATTCTGGTCTCCTTCCTATCGGAAAGATGTTGTGAAACTTGAAAGGGTTCAGAAAAGATTTACAAGGATGTTGCCAGGGTTGGAGTGTTTGAGCTACAGGGAGGGGCTGAACAGGCTGGGGCTGTTTTCCCTGGAGTGTCGGAGGCTGAGGGGTGACCTTATAGAGGTTTATAAAATCACGAGGGGGGCATGGATAGGGTAAATAGACAAAGTCTTTTCCCTGGGGGTGGGGGAGTCCAGAACTAGGGGGCATAGGTTTAGGGGGAGATGGGAAAGATATAAAAGAGACCTAAGGGGCAGCTTTTTCACCCAGAGGGTGGTACGTGTATGGAATGAGCTGCCAGAGGATGTGGTGGAGGCTGGTACAATGACAACATTTAAGAGGCATCTGGATGGGTATATGAATAGTAAGGGTTTGGAGGGATGTGGGCCAAGTGCTGGCAGGTGGGACTAGATTGGGTTGGGATATCTAGTTGGCGTGGACGGTTTGGACCGAAGGGTACATCTCTATGACTATGACCCTATGACCCCTCAGCCTCCGACGCTCCAGGGAAAACAGCCCCAGTCTATTCAGCCTCTCCCTGTAGCTCAGCACCCCCACCCCTCCCAAGTCATTTGGAGATATTTTCCTAATCAGAAATACGCTGGACCAGTGTGCATTTGAACCTGGCTCTGCTAGCTCAGAGACTGGGACAGTACCATGGAAGCCCGCAGTGATGGAGAGCCTGGGGTTTGAATCGCTGACCTTTGGTGGGGTTGTCGAGCACTCGCTGTCCCCTCGCGAGTCGGAGTTTGAGAAGTGTTCTCTCTGAAACGACCTGTTCTTAACCGAAGGTACCGCTGGATTCAGGACATTGAGAGAGCGGCAGCAGGGTCAGTGTGCTCTGCCCGGGCACAGCCTAGAATGTTCACACCAAAGGAAGTGTTCTCAGGTACAGAGCCCGAGTTCCCGAGTTACAGACCACAGGGGAGGAACCCTCTGTGGCTGTGTCTACAGATGTCTGTTTGTCAGGTGGCTGTGTGTCTGTGGGTGGGTTTGTGTGTGTGTGTGTGTGTGTCACTGTGTCTGAGTGTGTGTGTGTGTCACTGTGTGTGTGTGTGTGTGTGTCACTGTGTGAGTGTGTGTGTGTCACTGTGTCTGAGTGTGTGTGTGTCACTGTGTGTGAGTGTGTGTGTGTGTCACTGTGTCTGAGTGTGTGTGTGTGTCACTGTGTGTGTGTGTGTCACTGTGTCTGAGTGTGTGTGTGTGTCACTGTGTCTGAGTGTGTGTGTGTGTGTCACTGTGTCTGAGTGTGTGTGTGTGTCACTGTGTCTGAGTGTGTGTGTGTGTGTCACTGTGTGTGAGTGTGTGTGTGTGTCACTGTGTGTGAGTGTGTGTGTGTCACTGTGTGTGTGTGTGTGTGTGTGTCACTGTGTCTGAGTGTGTGTGTGTGTCACTGTGTCTGAGTGTGTGTGTGTGTGTCACTGTGTCTGAGTGTGTGCTTGTTAAGCTTATGTTAAGCTTAAGGGCGGCACGGTGTCTCAGTGGTTAGCACTGCTGCCTCACAGCACCAGGGACCCGGGTTCAATTCCCGCCTCGGGCGACTGACTGTGTGGAGTTTGCACATTCTCCCCGTGTCTGCGTGGGTTTGCTCTGGGTGCTCCGGTTTCCTCGCACAGTCCAAAGATGTACAGGTTAGGGTGGATTGGCCATGGGAAATTGCCCGTAGTGTTAGGTAAGTGGTAGATGTAGGGGTATGGATGGGTTACGCTTCGGTGGGGCGGTATGGACTTGTTGGGCCGAAGGGCCTGTTTCCACACTGTAATGTAATGTAATCTTATGTGTGTCTGTGTGTCTAAGTGTGACAGGGTGTGTATGTTTGTGTGTGCGTTCAAGAGTGTGTGTGTGCCTGAGTGTGCCTCTGTCAGTGTGTGTGTGTTATGTCTATATGTGAGTGTGTGTGCATATCAGGGTGTGCATGTGTGTGTAAGTGCATGTGTAAGTGTGTGTGTACATACATGTGTGTCTATCTGTATTTGTGTGTGTGAGTATGTGTGTCTGTGTGTGTGAGTGTGATTATTTCTGTGTATGCATGTGTGTGTGTATTTCCGTTTATGTGAGTGTGTGTGTGTATTTCTGTGTGTGTGTGAGTGTGTGTGTATTTCCGTTTATGTGAGTGTGTGTGTGTATTTCTGTGTGTGTGTGTGTGTATTTCTGTGTGTGTGTATGTGTGTGTATTTCTGTGTATGCGAGTGTGTGTATTTCTGTGTGTGAGTGTGTGTATGTATTTCTGTGTAAGTGAGTGAGAGTGAGTGTGTGTATTTCTGTGTGTGTGAGTGGGTGAGTGTTTCTGTGTGTGTGAGTAGGTGAATGTGTGTGTATTTCTGTGTATATGAGTGAGTTTTGTGTGTATTTCTGTGTGCACACGTGTGTATGTGTATGTGTGTGTATTTCTGTGTGTGAGTGTGTGTATTTCTGTGTATGTGAGTGTGTGTATTTCTGTGTATGTGAGTGTGTGTATTTCTGTGTGTGTGTATGTGTGTGTATTTCTGTGTGTGTGTGTGTGTGTATTTCTGTGTGTGTGAGTGTGTGTATTTCTGTGTGTGTGTATGTGTGTGTATTTCTGTGTATGTGAGTGTGTGTATTTCTGTGTGTGTGTATGTGTGTGTATTTCTGTGTATGTGAGTGAGTGTATTTCTGTGTATGTGAGTGTGTGTATTTCTGTGTGTGTGTATGTGTGTGTATTTCTGTGTGTGTGAGTGAGTGTATTTCTGTGTGTGTGAGTGAGTGTATTTCTGTGTATGTGAGTGTGTGTATTTCTGTGTGTGTGTATGTGTGTGTATTTCTGTGTATGTGAGTGAGTGTATTTCTGTGTATGTGAGTGAGTGTATTTCTGTGTGTGTGAGTGAGTGTATTTCTGTGTATGTGAGTGTGTGTATTTCTGTGTGTGTGTATGTGTGTGTATTTCTGTGTATGTGAGTGAGTGTATTTCTGTGTATGTGAGTGTGTGTATTTCTGTGTGTGTGTATGTGTGTGTATTTCTGTGTATGTGAGTGTGTGTATTTCTGTGTGTGTGTATGTGCGTGTATTTCTGTGTATGTGAGTGTGTGTATTTCTGTGTGTGTGTATGTGTGTGTATTTCTGTGTATGTGAGTGTGTGTATTTCTGTGTGTGTGTATGTGTGTGTATTTCTGTGTATGTGAGTGTGTGTATTTCTGTGTGTGTGTATGTGTGTGTATTTCTGTGTATGTGAGTGTGTGTATTTCTGTGTGTGTGTATGTGTGTGTATTTCTGTGTATGTGAGTGTGTGTATTTCTGTGTGTGTGTATGTGTGTGTATTTCTGTGTATGTGAGTGTGTGTATTTCTGTGTGTGTGTATGTGTGTGTATTTCTGTGTATGTGAGTGAGTGTATTTCTGTGTATGTGAGTGAGTGTATTTCTGTGTGTGTGAATGTGTGTATTTCTGTGTGTGTGAGTGTGTGTGTATTTCTGTGTGTGTGAGTGTGTGTATTTCTGTGTGTGTGTATGTGTGTGTATTTCTGTGTGTGTGAGTGTGTGTATTTCTGTGTGTGTGTATGTGTGTGTATTTCTGTGTGTGTGTGAGTGTGAGTGTGTATTTCTGTGTGTGAGTGTGTGTATTTCTGTGTGTGTGAGTGTGTGTGTATTTCTGTGTGTGTGAGTGTGTGTATTTCTGTGTGTGTGTATGTGTGTGTATTTCTGTGTATGCGAATGTGTGTATTTCTGTGTGTGAGTGTGTGTATGTATTTCTGTGTATGTGAGTGAGAGTGAGTGTGTGTATTTCTGTGTGTGTGAGTGGGTGAGTATTTCTGTGTGTGTGAGTAGGTGAATGTGTGTATATCTCTGTGTATATGAGTGAGTTTTGTGTGTATTTCTGTGTGCACACGTGTGTATGTGAGTGTGTGTATTTCTGTGTGTGTGTATGTGTGTGTATTTCTGTGTGTGTATGTGTGTGTTTTTCTGTGTATGTGAGTGTGTGTATTTCTGTGTGTGTGTATGTGTGTGTATTTCTGTGTATGTGAGTGAGTGTATTTCTGTGTGTGTGTATGTGTGTGTATTTCTGTGTGTGTGTATGTGTGTGTATTTCTGTGTATGTGAGTGAGTGTATTTCTGTGTATGTGAGTGAGTGTATTTCTGTGTGTGTGAGTGTGTGTATTTCTGTGTGTGTGAGTGTGTGTATTTCTGTGTATGTGAGTGAGAGTGAGTGTGTGTATTTCTGTGTGTGTCAGTGGGTGAGTATTTCTGTGTGTGAGTAGGTGAATGTGTGTATATCTCTGTGTATATGAGTGAGTTTTGTGTGTATTTCTGTGTGCACACGTGTGTATGTATATGTGTGTGTGTTTCTGTGTGTGAGTGTGTGTATTTCTGTGTATGTGAGTGTGTGTATTTCTCTGTATGTGAGTGTGTGTGTATTTCTCTGTGTGTGTATGTGTGTGTATTTCTGTGTGTGTGAGTGTGTGTGTATTTCTGTGTGTGTGTGTATTTCTGTGTGTGTGTATGTGTGAGTATTTCTGTGTATGTGAGTGTGTGTATTTCTGTGTGTGTGTATGTGTGTGTATTTCTGTGTATGTGAGTGAGTGTATTTCTGTGTATGTGAGTGAGTGTATCTCTGTGTATGTGAGTGTGTGTATTTCTGTGTGTGTGTATGTGTGTGTATTTCGGTGTATGTGAGTGAGTGTATTTCTGTGTATGTGAGTGAGTGTATTTCTGTGTGTGTGAGTGAGTGTATTTCTGTGTATGTGAGTGTGTGTATTTCTGTGTGTGTGTATGTGTGTGTATTTCTGTGTATGTGAGTGAGTGTATTTCTGTGTATGTGAGTGAGTGTATTTCTGTGTGTGTGAGTGAGTGTATTTCTGTGTATGTGAGTGTGTGTATTTCTGTGTGTGTGTATGTGTGTGTATTTCTGTGTATGTGAGTGTGTGTATTTCTGTGTGTGTGTATGTGTGCATATTTCTGTGTATGTGAGTGTGTGTATTTCTGTGTGTGTATGTGTGTGTATTTGTGTGTATGTGAGGGTGTGTATTTCTGTGTGTGTGTATGTGTGTGTATTTCTGTGTACGTGAGTGAGTGTATTTCTGTGTATGTGAGTGTGTGTATTTCTGTGTGTGTATTTCTGTGTATGTGAGTGTGTGTATTTCTGTGTATGTGAGTGAGTGTATTTCTGTGTGTGTGTGTGTGTATTTCTGTGTGTGTGAGTGTGTGTATTTCTGTGTGTGTGTATGTGTGTGTATTTCTGTGTGTGTGAGTGTGTGTATTTCTGTGTGTGTATTTCTGTGTGTGTGTGAGTGTGAGTGTGTATTTCTGTGTGTGAGTGTGTGTATTTCTGTGTGTGTGAGTGTGTGTGTATTTCTGTGTGTGTGAGTGTGTGTATTTCTGTGTGTGTGTATGTGTGTATTTCTGTGTATGCGAGTGTGTGTATTTCTGTGTGTGAGTGTGTGTATGTATTTCTGTGTATGTGAGTGAGAGTGAGTGTGTGTATTTCTGTGTGTGTGAGTGGGTGAGTATTTCTGTGTGTGTGAGTAGGTGAATGTGTGTATATCTCTGTGTATATGAGTGAGTTTTGTGTGTATTTCTGTGTGCACACGTGTGTATGTGAGTGTGTGTATTTCTGTGTGTGTGTATGTGTGTGTATTTCTGTGTATGTGAGTGAGTGTATTTCTGTGTATGTGAGTGTGTGTATTTCTGTGTGTGTGTATGTGTGTGTATTTCTGTGTATGTGAGTGTGTGTATTTCTGTGTATGTGAGTGAGTGTATTTCTGTGTGTGTGAGTGTGTGTATTTCTGTGTGTGTGAGTGTGTGTGTATTTCTGTGTATGTGAGTGTGTGTATTTCTGTGTGTGTGTGTATGTGTGTGTATTTCTGTGTGTGCGAGTGTGTGTATTTCTGTGTGTGTGTATGTGTGTGTATTTCTGTGTGTGTGTGAGTGTGAGTGTGTATTTCTGTGTGTGAGTGTGTGTATTTCTGTGTGTGTGAATGTGTGTGTATTTCTGTGTGTGTGAGTGTGTGTATTTCTGTGTGTGTGTATGTGTGTGTATTTCTGTGTGTGTGAGTGTGTGTATTTCTGTGTGTGTGTATGTGTGTGTATTTCTGTGTGTGTGTGAGTGTGTATTTCTGTGTGTGTGTATGTGTGTGTATTTCTGTGTATGCGAGTGTGTGTATTTCTGTGTGTGTGTATGTGTGTATTTCTGTGTATGCGAGTGTGTGTATTTCTGTGTGTGAGTGTGTGTATGTATTTCTGTGTATGTGAGTGAGAGTGAGTGTGTGTATTTCTGTGTGTGTGAGTGGGTGAGTATTTCTGTGTGTGTGAGTAGGTGAATGTGTGTATATCTCTGTGTATATGAGTGAGTTTTGTGTGTATTTCTGTGTGCACACGTGTGTATGTGAGTGTGTGTATTTCTGTGTGTGTGTATGTGTGTGTATTTCTGTGTGTGTATGTGTGTGTTTTTCTGTGTATGTGAGTGTGTGTATTTCTGTGTGTGTGTATGTGTGTGTATTTCTGTGTATGTGAGTGAGTGTATTTCTGTGTGTGTGTATGTGTGTGTATTTCTGTGTGTGTGTATGTGTATGTATTTCTGTGTATGTGAGTGAGTGTATTTCTGTGTATGTGAGTGAGTGTATTTCTGTGTGTGTGAGTGTGTGTATTTCTGTGTGTGTGAGTGTGTGTATTTCTGTGTATGTGAGTGAGAGTGAGTGTGTGTATTTCTGTGTGTGTCAGTGGGTGAGTATTTCTGTGTGTGAGTAGGTGAATGTGTGTATATCTCTGTGTATATGAGTGAGTTTTGTGTGTATTTCTGTGTGCACACGTGTGTATGTATATGTGTGTGTATTTCTGTGTGTGAGTGTGTGTATTTCTGTGTATGTGAGTGTGTGTATTTCTGTGTATGTGAGTGTGTGTGTATTTCTCTGTGTGTGTATGTGTGTGTATTTCTGTGTGTGTATTTCTGTGTATGTGAGTGTGTGTATTTCTGTGTATGTGAGTGTGTGTATTTCTGTGTATGTGAGTGAGTGTATTTCTGTGTGTGTGTGAGTGTGTGTATTTCTGTGTGTGTGAGTGTGTGTGTATTTCTGTGTGTGTGAGTGTGTGTATTTCTGTGTGTGTGTATGTGTGTGTATTTCTGTGTGTGTGAGTGTGTGTATTTGTGTGTGTGTATGTGTGTGTATTTCTGTTTGTGTGTGAGTGTGTATTTCTGTGTGTGAGTGTGTGTATTTCTGTGTGTGAGTGTGTGTGTATTTCTGTGTGTGTGAGTGTGTGTATTTCTGTGTGTGTGTATGTGTGTATTTCTGTGTATGCGAGTGTGTGTATTTCTGTGTGTGAGTGTGTGTATGTATTTGTGTGTATGTGAGTGAGAGTGAGTGTGTGTATTTCTGTGTGTGTGAATGGGTGAGTATTTCTGTGTGTGTGAGTAGGTGAATGTGTGTATATCTCTGTGTATATGAGTCAGTTTTGTGTGTATTTCTGTGTGCACACGTGTGTATGTGTATGTGTGTGTATTTCGGTGTGTGCGTATGTGTGTGTATTTCTGTGTATGTGAGTGAGTGTATTTCTGTGTATGTGAGTGTGTGTATTTCTGTGTGTGTGTATGTGTGTGTATTTCTGTGTATGTGAGTGAGTGTATTTCTGTGTATGTGAGTGAGTGTATTTCTGTGTGTGTGTATGTGTGTGTATTTCTGTGTATGTGAGTGTGTGTATTTCTGTGTATGTGAGTGAGTGTATTTCTGTGTGTGTGAGTGTGTGTATTTCTGTGTGTGTGAGTGTGTGTGTATTTCTGTGTATGTGAGTGTGTGTATTTCTGTGTGTGTGTATGTGTGTGTATTTCTGTGTGTGTGAGTGTGTGTATTTCTGTGTGTGTGTGTGTGTGTGTGTATTTCTGTGTGTGTGTGAGTGTGAGTGTGTATTTCTGTGTGTGAGTGTGTGTATTTCTGTGTGTGTGAGTGTGTGTGTATTTCTGTGTGTGTGAGTGTGTGTATTTCTGTGTGTGTGTATGTGTGTGTATTTCTGTGTTTGCGAGTGTGTGTATTTCTGTGTGTGAGTGTGTGTATGTATTTCTGTGTATGTGAGTGAGAGTGAGTGTGTGTATATCTGTGTGTGTGAGTGGGTGAGTATTTCTGTGTGTGTGAGTAGGTGAATGTGTGTATATCTCTGTGTATATGAGTGAGTTTTGTGTGTATTTCTGTGTGCACACGTGTGTATGTGAGTGTGTGTATTTCTGTGTGTGTGTATGTGTGTGTATTTCTGTGTATGTGAGTGAGTGTATTTCTGTGTATGTGAGTGAGTGTATCTCTGTGTATGTGAGTGTGTGTATTTCTGTGTGTGTGTATGTGTGTGTATTTCTGTGTATGAGTGAGTGTATTTCTGTGTATGTGAGTGAGTGTATTTCTGTGTGTGTGAGTGAGTGTATTTCTGTGTATGTGAGTGTGTGTATTTCTGTGTGTGTGTATGTGTGTGTATTTCTGTGTATGTGAGTGAGTGTATTTCTGTGTGTGTGTGTGTGTATTTCTGTGTGTGTGAGTGTGTGTGTATTTCTGTGTATGTGAGTGTGTGTATTTCTGTGTGTGTGTATGTGTGTGTATTTCTGTGTGTGTGAGTGTGTGTATTTCTGTGTGTGTGTGTGTGTGTATTTCTGTGTGTGTGTGAGTGTGAGTGTGTATTTCTGTGTGTGAGTGTGTGTATTTCTGTGTGTGTGAGTGTGTGTCTATTTCTGTGTGTGTGAGTGTGTGTATTTCTGTGTGTGTGTATGTGTGTGTATTTCTGTGTATGCGAGTGTGTGTATTTCTGTGTGTGAGTGTGTGTATGTATTTCTGTGTATGTGAGTGAGAGTGAGTGTGTGTATATCTGTGTGTGTGAGTGGGTGAGTATTTCTGTGTGTGTGAGTAGGTGAATGTGTGTATATCTCTGTGTATATGAGTGAGTTTTGTGTGTATTTCTGTGTGCACACGTGTGTATGTGAGTGTGTGTATTTCTGTGTGTGTGTATGTGTGTGTATTTCTGTGTATGTGAGTGAGTGTATTTCTGTGTATGTGAGTGAGTGTATCTCTGTGTATGTGAGTGTGTGTATTTCTGTGTGTGTGTATGTGTGTGTATTTCTGTGTCTGAGTGAGTGTATTTCTGTGTATGTGAGTGAGTGTATTTCTGTGTGTGTGAGTGAGTGTATTTCTGTGTATGTGAGTGTGTGTATTTCTGTGTGTGTGTATGTGTGTGTATTTCTGTGTATGTGAGTGAGTGTATTTCTGTGTATGTGAGTGAGTGTATTTCTGTGTGTGTGAGTGAGTGTATTTCTGTGTATGTGAGTGTGTGTATTTCTGTGTGAGTGTATGTGTGTGTATTTCTGTGTATGTGAGTGTGTGTATTTCTGTGTGTGTGTATGTGTGCATATTTCTGTGAATGTGAGTGTGTGTATTTCTGTGTGTGTATGTGTGTGTATTTGTGTGTATGTGAGGGTGTGTATTTCTGTGTGTGTGTATGTGTGTGTATTTCTGTGTATGTGAGTGAGTGTATTTCTGTGTATGTGAGTGTGTGTATTTCTGTGTGTGTATTTCTGTGTATGTGAGTGTGTGTATTTCTGTGTATGTGAGTGAGTGTATTTCTGTGTGTGTGTGTGTGTATTTCTGTGTGTGTGAGTGTGTGTGTATTTCTGTGTGTGTGAGTGTGTGTATTTCTGTGTGTGTGTATGTGTGTGTATTTCTGTGTGTGTGTGTGTGTGTGTATTTCTGTGTGTGTGTGAGTGTGAGTGTGTATTTCTGTGTGTGAGTGTGTGTATTTCTGTGTGTGTGAGTGTGTGTGTATTTCTGTGTGTGTGAGTGTGTGTATTTCTGTGTGTGTGTATGTGTGTGTATTTCTGTGTATGCGAGTGTGTGTATTTCTGTGTGTGAGTGTGTGTATGTATTTCTGTGTATGTGAGTGAGAGTGAGTGTGTGTATATCTGTGTGTGTGAGTGGGTGAGTATTTCTGTGTGTGTGAGTAGGTGAATGTGTGTCTATCTCTGTGTATATGAGTGAGTTTTGTGTGTATTTCTGTGTGCACACGTGTGTATGTGAGTGTGTGTATTTCTGTGTGTGTGTATGTGTGTGTATTTCTGTGTATGTGAGTGAGTGTATTTCTGTGTATGTGAGTGAGTGTATCTCTGTGTATGTGAGTGTGTGTATTTCTGTGTGTGTGTATGTGTGTGTATTTCTGTGTATGAGTGAGTGTATTTCTGTGTATGTGAGTGAGTGTATTTCTGTGTGTGTGAGTGAGTGTATTTCTGTGTATGTGAGTGTGTGTATTTCTGTGTGTGTGTATGTGTGTGTATTTCTGTGTATGTGAGTGAGTGTATTTCTGTGTATGTGAGTGAGTGTATTTCTGTGTGTGTGAGTGAGTGTATTTCTGTGTATGTGAGTGTGTGTATTTCTGTGTGTGTGTATGTGTGCATATTTCTGTGTATGTGAGTGTGTGTATTTCTGTGTGTGTATGTGTGTGTATTTGTGTGTATGTGAGGGTGTGTATTTCTGTGTATGTGAGTGAGTGTATTTCTGTGTGTGTGTATGTGTGTGTATTTCTGTGTATGTGAGTGTGTGTATTTCTGTGTGTGTGTATGTGTGCATATTTCTGTGTATGTGAGTGTGTGTATTTCTGTGTGTGTATGTGTGTGTATTTGTGTGTATGTGAGGGTGTGTATTTCTGTGTGTGTGTATGTGTGTGTATTTCTGTGTATGTGAGTGAGTGTATTTCTGTGTATGTGAGTGTGTGTATTTCTGTGTGTGTATTTCTGTGTATGTGAGTGTGTGTATTTCTGTGTATGTGAGTGAGTGTATTTCTGTGTGTGTGTGTGTGTGTATTTCTGTGTGTGTGAGTGTGTGTGTATTTCTGTGTGTGTGAGTGTGTGTATTTCTGTGTGTGTGTATGTGTGTGTATTTCTGTGTGTGTGAGTGTGTGTATTTGTGTGTGTGTATGTGTGTGTATTTCTGTGTGTGAGTGTGTGTATTTCTGTGTGTGTGAGTGTGTGTGTATTTCTGTGTGTTTGAGTGTGTGTATTTCTGTGTGTGTGTATGTGTGTATTTCTATGTATGCGAGTGTGTGTATTTCTGTGTGTGAGTGTGTGTATGTATTTCTGTGTATGTGAGTGAGAGTGAGTGTGTGTATATCTGTGTGTGTGAGTGGGTGAGTATTTCTGTGTGTGTGAGTAGGTGAATGTGTGTATATCTCTGTGTATATGAGTGAGTTTTGTGTGTATTTCTGTGTGCACACGTGTGTATGTGAGTGTGTGTCTTTCTGTGTGTGTGTATGTGTGTGTATTTCTGTGTATGTGAGTGAGTGTATTTCTGTGTATGTGAGTGAGTGTATCTCTGTGTCTGTGAGTGTGTGTATTTCTGTGTGTGTGTATGTGTGTGTATTTCTGTGTATGTGAGTGAGTGTATTTCTGTGTATGTGAGTGAGTGTATTTCTGTGTGTGTGAGTGTGTGTATTTCTGTGTGTGTGAGTGTGTGTATTTCTGTGTATGTGAGTGAGAGTGAGTGTGTGTATTTCTGTGTGTGTCAGTGGGTGAGTATTTCTGTGTGTGAGTAGGTGAATGTGTGTATATCTCTGTGTATATGAGTGAGTTTTGTGTTTATTTCTGCGTGCACACGTGTGTATGTATATGTGTGTGTGTTTCTGTGTGTGAGTGTGTGTATTTCTGTGTATGTGTGTGTGTATTTCTGTGTATGTGAGTGTGTGTATTTCTGTGTGTGTGTATGTGTGTGTATTTCTGTGTGTGTGAGTGTGTGTGTATTTCTGTGTGTGTGTGTATTTCTGTGTGTGTGTATGTGTGAGTATTTCTGTGTATGAGAGTGTGTGTATTTCTGTGTGTGTGTATGTGTGTGTATTTCTGTGTATGTGAGTGAGTGTATTTCTGTGTATGTGAGTGAGTGTATCTCTGTGTATGTGAGTGTGTGTATTTCTGTGTGTGTGTATGTGTGTGTATTTCGGTGTATGTGAGTGAGTGTATTTCTGTGTATGTGAGTGAGTGTATTTCTGTGTGTGTGAGTGAGTGTATTTCTGTGTATGTGAGTGTGTGTATTTCTGTGTGTGTGTATGTGTGTGTATTTCTGTGTATGTGAGTGAGTGTATTTCTGTGTATGTGAGTGAGTGTATTTCTGTGTGTGTGAGTGAGTGTATTTCTGTGTATGTGAGTGTGTGTATTTCTGTGTGTGTGTATGTGTGTGTATTTCTGTGTATGTGAGTGTGTGTATTTCTGTGTGTGTGTATGTGTGCATATTTCTGTGTATGTGAGTGTGTGTATTTCTGTGTGTGTATTTGTGTGTATGTGAGGGTGTGTATTTCTGTGTGTGTGTATGTGTGTGTATTTCTGTGTATGTGAGTGAGTGTATTTCTGTGTATGTGAGTGTGTGTATTTCTGTGTGTGTATTTCTGTGTATGTGAGTGTGTGTATTTCTGTGTATGTGAGTGAGTGTATTTCTGTGTGTGTGTGTGTGTGTGTGTATTTCTGTGTGTGTGAGTGTGTGTGTATTTCTGTGTGTGTGAGTGTGTGTATTTCTGTGTGTGTGAGTGTGTGTGTATTTCTGTGTGTGTGAGTGTGTGTATTTCTGTGTGTGTGTATGTGTGTGTATTTCTGTGTGTGTGAGTGTGTGTATTTGTGTGTGTGTATGTGTGTGTATTTCTGTGTGTGTGTGAGTGTGAGTGTGTATTTCTGTGTGTGAGTGTGTGTATTTCTGTGTGTGTGAGTGTGTGTGTATTTCTGTGTGTGTGAGTGTGTGTATTTCTGTGTGTGTGTATGTGTGTATTTCTATGTATGCGAGTGTGTGTATTTCTGTGTGTGAGTGTGTGTATGTATTTCTGTGTATGTGAGTGAGAGTGAGTGTGTGTATATCTGTGTGTGTGAGTGGGTGAGTATTTCTGTGTGTGTGAGTAGGTGAATGTGTGTATATCTCTGTGTATATGAGTGAGTTTTGTGTGTATTTCTGTGTGCACACGTGTGTATGTGAGTGTGTGTATTTCTGTGTGTGTGTATGTGTGTGTATTTCTGTGTATGTGAGTGAGTGTATTTCTGTGTATGTGAGTGAGTGTATCTCTGTGTATGTGAGTGTGTGTATTTCTGTGTGTGTGTATGTGTGTGTATTTCTGTGTATGTGAGTGAGTGTATTTCTGTGTGTGTGAGTGTGTGTATTTCTGTGTGTGTGAGTGTGTGTATTTCTGTGTATGTGAGTGAGAGTGAGTGTGTGTATTTCTGTGTGTGTCAGTGGGTGAGTATTTCTGTGTGTGAGTAGGTGAATGTGTGTATATCTCTGTGTATATGAGGGAGTTTTGTGTGTATTTCTGCGTGCACACGTGTGTATGTATATGTGTGTGTATTTCTGTGTGTGAGTGTGTGTATTTCTGCGTGTGTATGTGTGTGTATTTCTGTGTGTGTGAGTGTGTGTGTATTTCTGTGTGTGTGTGTATTTCTGTGTGTGTGTATGTGTGAGTATTTCTGTGTATGTGAATGTGTGTATTTCTGTGTGTGTGTATGTGTGTGTATTTCTGTGTATGTGAGTGAGTGTATTTCTGTGTATGTGAGTGAGTGTATCTCTGTGTATGTGAGTGTGTGTATTTCTGTGTGTGTGTATGTGTGTGTATTTCGGTGTATGTGAGTGAGTGTATTTCTGTGTATGTGAGTGAGTGTATTTCTGTGTGTGTGAGTGAGTGTATTTCTGTGTATGTGAGTGTGTGTATTTCTGTGTGTGTGTATGTGTGTGTATTTCTGTGTATGTGAGTGAGTGTATTTCTGTGTATGTGAGTGAGTGTATCTCTGTGTATGTGAGTGTGTGTATTTCTGTGTGTGTGTATGTGTGTGTATTTCGGTGTATGTGAGTGAGTGTATTTCTGTGTATGTGAGTGAGTGTATTTCTGTGTGTGTGAGTGAGTGTATTTCTGTGTATGTGAGTGTGTGTATTTCTGTGTGTGTGTATGTGTGTGTATTTCTGTGTATGTGAGTGTGTGTATTTCTGTGTGTGTGTATGTGTGCATATTTCTGTGTATGTGAGTGTGTGTATTTCTGTGTGTGTATTTGTGTGTATGTGAGGGTGTGTATTTCTGTGTGTGTGTATGTGTGTGTATTTCTGTGTATGTGAGTGAGTGTATTTCTGTGTATGTGAGTGTGTGTATTTCTGTGTGTGTATTTCTGTGTATGTGAGTGTGTGTATTTCTGTGTATGTGAGTGAGTGTATTTCTGTGTGTGTGTGTGTGTGTATTTCTGTGTGCGTGAGTGTGTGTGTATTTCTGTGTGTGTGAGTGTGTGTATTTCTGTGTGTGTATGTGTGTGTATTTCTTTGTGTGTGAGTGTGTGTATTTGTGTGTGTGTATGTGTGTGTATTTCAGTGTGTGTGTGAGTGTGAGTGTGTATTTCTGTGTGTGAGTGTGTGTATTTCTGTGTGTGTGAGTGTGTGTGTATTTCTGTGTGTGTGAGTGTGTGTATTTCTGTGTGTGTGTATGTGTGTATATCTGTGTATGCGAGTGTGTGTATTTCTGTGTGTGAGTGTGTGTATGTATTTCTGTGTATGTGAGTGAGAGTGAGTGTGTGTATATCTGTGTGTGTGAGTGGGTGAGTATTTCTGTGTGTGTGAGTAGGTGAATGTGTGTATATCTCTGTGTATATGAGTGAGTTTTGTGTGTATTTCTGTGTGCACACGTGTGTATGTGAGTGTGTGTATTTCTGTGTGTGTGTATGTGTGTGTATTTCTGTGTATGTGAGTGAGTGTATTTCTGTGTATGTGAGTGTGTGTATTTCTGTGTGTGTGTATGTGTGTGTATTTCTGTGTATGTGAGTGTGTGTATTTCTGTGTATGTGAGTGAGTGTATTTCTGTGTGTGTGAGTGTGTGTATTTCTGTGTGTGTGAGTGTGTGTGTATTTCCGTGTATGTGAGTGTGTGTATTTCTGTGTGTGTGTGTGTGTGTGTGTATTTCTGTATGTGCGAGTGTGTGTATTTCTGTGTGTGTGTGTGTGTGTATTTCTGTGTGTGTGTGAGTGTGAGTGTGTATTTCTGTGTGTGAGTGTGTGTATTTCTGTGTGTGTGAGTGTGTGTGTATTTCTGTGTGTGTGAGTGTGTGTATTTCTGTGTGTGTGTATGTGTGTGTATTTCTGTGTATGCGAGTGTGTGTATTTCTGTGTGTGAGTGTGTGTATGTATTTCTGTGTATGTGAGTTAGAGTGAGTGTGTGTATATCTGTGTGTGTGAGTGGGTGAGTATTTCTGTGTGTGTGAGTAGGTGAATGTGTGTATATCTCTGTGTATATGAGTGAGTTTTGTGTGTATTTCTGTGTGCACACGTGTGTATGTGAGTGTGTGTATTTCTGTGTGTGTGTATGTGTGTGTATTTCTGTGTATGTGAGTGAGTGTATTTCTGTGTATGTGAGTGAGTGTATCTCTGTGTATGTGTGTGTGTGTATTTCTGTGTGTGTGTATGTGTGTGTATTTCTGTGTATGTGAGTGAGTGTATTTCTGTGTATGTGAGTGAGTGTATTTCTGTGTGTGTGAGTGAGTGTATTTCTGTGTATGTGAGTGAGTGTATATCTGTGTGTGTGTATGTGTGTGTATTTCTGTGTGTGTGAGTGAGTGTATTTCTGTGTATGTGAGTGTGTGTATTTCTGTGTGTGTGTATGTGTGTGTATTTCTGTGTATGTGAGTGTGTGTATTTCTGTGTGTGTGTATGTGTGCATATTTCTGTGTATGTGAGTGTGTGTATTTCTGTGTGTGTATGTGTGTGTATTTGTGTGTATGTGAGGGTGTGTATTTCTGTGTGTGTGTATGTGTGTGTATTTCTGTGTATGTGAGTGAGTGTATTTCTGTGTATGTGAGTGTGTGTATTTCTGTGTGTGTATTTCTGTGTATGTGAGTGTGTGTATTTCTGTGTATGTGAGTGAGTGTATTTCTGTGTGTGTGTGTGTGTGTGTATTTCTGTGTGTGTGAGTGTGTGTGTATTTCTGTGTATGTGAGTGTGTGTATTTCTGTGTGTGTGTATGTGTGTGTATTTCTGTGTGTGTGAGTGTGTGTATTTGTGTGTGTGTATGTGTGTGTACTTCTGTGTGTGTGTGAGTGTGAGTGTGTATTTCTGTGTGTGAGTGTGTGTATTTCTGTGTGTGTGAGTGTGTGTGTATTTCTGTGTGTGTGAGTGTGTGTATTTCTGTGTGTGTGTATGTGTGTATTTCTGTGTGTGAGTGTGTGTATGTATTTCTGTGTATGTGAGTGAGAGTGAGTGTGTGTATTTCTGTGTGTGTGAGTGGGTGAATATTTCTGTGTGTGTGAGTAGGTGAATGTGTGTCTATCTCTGTGTATATGAGTGAGTTTTGTGTGTATTTCTGTGTGCACACGTGTGTATGTGAGTGTGTGTATTTCTGTGTGTGTGTATGTGTGTGTATTTCTGTGTATGTGAGTGAGTGTATTTCTGTGTATGTGAGTGTGTGTATTTCTGTGTGTGCGAGTGTGTGTATTTCTGTGTGTGTATTTCTGTGTATGTGAGTGTGTGTATTTCTGTGTATGTGAGTGTGTGTATTTCTGTGTATGTGAGTGAGTGTATTTCTGTGTGTGTGTGAGTGTGTGTATTTCTGTGTGTGTGAGTGTGTGTGTATTTCTGTGTGTGTGAGTGTGTATTTCTGTGTGTGTGTATGTGTGTGTATTTCTGTGTGTGTGTGAGTGTGAGTGTGTATTTCTGTGTGTGAGTGTGTGTATTTCTGTGTGTGTGAGTGTGTGTGTATTTCTGTGTGTGTGAGTGTGTGTATTTCTGTGTATGTGAGTGTGTGTATTTCTGTGTGTGTGTGAGTGTGTGTATTTCTGTGTGTGAGTGTGTGTGTATTTCTGTGTGTGTGAGTGTGTGTATTTCTGTGTGTGTGTATGTGTGTGTATTTCTGTGTGTGTGAGTGTGTGTATTTGTGTGTGTGTATGTGTGTGTATTTCTGTTTGAGTGTGAGTGTGAGTGTGTATTTCTGTGTGTGAGTGTGTGTATTTCTGTGTGTGTGAGTGTGTGTGTATTTCTGTGTGTGTGAGTGTGTGTATTTCTGTGTGTGTGTATGTGTGTATTTCTGTGTATGCGAGTGTGTGTATTTCTGTGTGTGAGTGTGTGTATGTATTTCTGTGTATGTGAGTGAGAGTGAGTGTGTGTATTTCTGTGTATGTGAATGGGTGAGTATTTCTGTGTGTGTGAGTAGGTGAATGTGTGTATATCTCTGTGTATATGAGTCAGTTTTGTGTGTATTTCTGTGTGCACACGTGTGTATGTGTATGTGTGTGTATTTCGGTGTGTGTGTATGTGTGTGTATTTCTGTGTATGTGAGTGAGTGTATTTCTGTGTATGTGAGTGTGTGTATTTCTGTGCGTGTGTATGTGTGTGTATTTCTGTGTATGTGAGTGAGTGTATTTCTGTGTATGTGAGTGTGTGTATTTCTGTGTGTGTGAGTGTGTGTATTTCTGTGTGTGTGTATGTGTGTGTATTTCTGTGTATGTGAGTGAGTGTATTTCTGTGTATGTGAGTGTGTGTATTTCTGTGTGTGTGAGTGTGTGTATTTCTGTGTATGTGAGTGTGTGTATTTCTGTGTATGTGAGTGTGTGTATTTCTGTGTGTGTGTATGTGTGTGTATTTCTGTGTATGTGAGTGAGTGTATTTCTGTGTGTGTGAGTGTGTGTATTTCTGTGTGTGTGAGTGTGTGTGTATTTCTGTGTATGTGAGTGTGTGTATTTCTGTGTGTGTGTATGTGTGTGTATTTCTGTGTGTGTGAGTGTGTGTATTTCTGTGTGTGTGTGTGTGTGTGTATTTCTGTGTGTGTGTGAGTGTGAGTGTGTATTTCTGTGTGTGAGTGTGTGTATTTCTGTGTGTGTGAGTGTGTGTGTATTTCTGTGTGTGTGAGTGTGTGTATTTCTGTGTGTGTGTATGTGTGTGTATTTCTGTGTATGCGAGTGTGTGTATTTCTGTGTGTGAGTGTGTGTATGTATTTCTGTGTATGTGAGTGAGAGTGAGTGTGTGTATATCTGTGTGTGTGAGTGGGTGAGTATTTCTGTGTGTGTGAGTTGGTGAATGTGTGTATATCTCTGTGTATATGAGTGAGTTTTGTGTGTATTTCTGTGTGCACACGTGTGTGTGTGTATGTGTGTGTATTTCTGTGTATGTGCGTGTGTGTATTTCTGTGTCCGTGAGTGTGTGTATTTCTGTGTGTGTGTGTGTATGTGTGTGTATGTGAGTGAGTGTATTTCTGTGTATGTGAGTGTGTGTATTTCTGTGTGTGTGTATGTGTGTGTATTTCTGTGTATGTGAGTGTGTGTATTTCTGTGTATGTGAGTGAGTGTATTTCTGTGTGTGTGAGTGTGTGTGTATTTCTGTGTGTGTGTGTGTGTGTGTATTTCTGTGTGTGTGAGTGTGTGTATTTCTCTGTGTGTGTATGTGTGTGTATTTCTGTGTGTGAGTGTGTGTATTTCTGTGTGTGTGAGTGTGTGTGTATTTCTGTGTGTGTGAGTGTGTGTATTTCTGTGTGTGTGTATTTCTGTGTATGCGAGTGTGTGTATTTCTGTGTGTGAGTGTGTGTATGTATTTCTGTGTATGTGAGTGAGAGTGAGTGTGTGTATTTCTGTGTGTGTGAGTGGGTGAGTATTTCTGTGTGTGTGAGTAGGTGAATGTGTGTATATCTCTGTGTATATGAGTGAGTTTTGTGTGTATTTCTGTGTGCACACGTGTGTATGTGAGTGTGTGTATTTCTGTGTGTGTGTATGTGTGTGTATTTCTGTGTGTGTGAGTGTGTGTATTTTTGTGTGTGTGTATGTGTGTGTATTTCTGTGTATGCGAGTGTGTGTATTTCTGTGTGTGAGTGTGTGTATGTATTTCTGTGTATGTGAGTGAGTGTATTTCTGTGTATGTGAGTGTGTGTATTTCTGTGTGTGTGTATGTGTGTGTATTTCTGTGTATGTGAGTGTGTGTATTTCTGTGTATGTGAGTGAGTGTATTTCTGTGTGTGTGTGAGTGTGTGTATTTCTGTGTGTGTGTATGTGTGTGTATATCTGTGTGTGTGAGTGTGTGTATATCTCTGTGTATATGAGTCAGTTTTGTGTGTATTTCTGTGTGCACACGTGTATATGTGTATGTGTGTGTATTTCCGTGTGTGTGAGTGTGTGTGTATTTCTGTGTGTATGAGTGTGTGTATTTCTGTGTGTGTGTATGTGTGTGCATTTCTGTGTGTGTGAGTGTGTGTATTTCTGTGTATGCGAGTGTGTGAGTGTGAGTGTGTATTTCTGTGTGTGAGTGTGTGTATTTCTGTGTATGTGAGTGTGTGTATTTCTCTGTGAGTGTGTGTATTTCTCTGAGTGTGAGTGTGTGTATTTCTGTGTATGTGAGTGAGTGTGTATGTGTGTATTTCTGTGTATGTGAGTGTGTATTTCTGCGTATGTGAGTGTGCATGTGAGTATGTGTGTATTTCTGTGCGCACATGCGTGTACGTGAGTGTGAGTGTGAGTGTGTGTGTGTGAGTGTGTGTGTGAGTGTGTGTGTGGGTGTGTGTGTGTGAGAGTATGTGTGTGTGTGTGAGAGAGAGTGTGTGTGGGTGTGTGTGTGTGTGTGAGAGTTTGTGTGTGTGAGTGTGTGTGTATTTCTGTGTGTGTGAGTGAGAGTGAGTGTGTGTATTTCTGTGTGTGTGAGTGGGTGAGTATTTCTGTGTGTGTGAGTAGGTGAATGTGTGTATATCTCTGTGTATATGAGTGAGTTTTGTGTGTATTTCTGTGTGCACACGTGTGTATGTGAGTGTGTGTATTTCTGTGTGTGTGTATGTGTGTATTTCTGTGTTTGCGAGTGTGTGTATTTCTGTGTGTGAGTGTGTGTATGTATTTCTGTGTATGTGAGTGAGAGTGAGTGTGTGTATTTCTGTGTGTGTGAATGGGTGAGTATTTCTGTGTGTGTGAGTAGGTGAATGTGTGTATATCTCTGTGTATATGAGTCAGTTTTGTGTGTATTTCTGTGTGCACACGTGTGTATGTGTATGTGTGTGTATTTCGGTGTGTGTGTATGTGTGTGTATTTCTGTGTATGTGAGTGTATTTCTGTGTATGTGAGTGTGTGTATTTCTGTGTGTGTGTATGTGTGTGTATTTCTGTGTATGTGAGTGAGTGTATTTCTGTGTATGTGAGTGTGTGTATTTCTGTGTGTGTGTATGTGTGTGTATTTCTGTGTATGTGAGTGTGTGTATTTCTGTGTATGTGAGTGAGTGTATTTCTGTGTGTGTGAGTGTGTGTATTTCTGTGTGTGTGTGTGTGTATTTCTGTGTATGTGAGTGTGTGTATTTCTGTGTGTGTGTATGTGTGTGTATTTCTGTGTGTGCGAGTGTGTGTATTTCTGTGTGTGTGTATGTGTGTGTATTTCTGTGTGTGTGTGAGTGTGAGTGTGTATTTCTGTGTGTGAGTGTGTGTATTTCTGTGTGTGTGAGTGTGTGTGTATTTCTGTGTGTGTGAGTGTGTGTATTTCTGTGTGTGTGTATGTGTGTGTATTTCTGTGTGTGTGAGTGTGTGTATTTCTGTGTATGTGAGTGTGTGTATTTCTGTGTGTGTATTTCTGTGTATGTGAGTGTGTGTATTTCTGTGTATGTGAGTGTGTGTATTTCTGTGTATGTGAGTGAGTGTATTTCTGTGTGTGTGTGAGTGTGTGTATTTCTGTGTGTGTGAGTGTGTGTGTATTTCTGTGTGTGTGAGTGTGTGTATTTCTGTGTGTGTGTATGTGTGTGTATTTCTGTGTGTGTGAGTGTGTGTATTTGTGTGTGTGTATGTGTGTGTATTTCTGTTTGTGTGTGAGTGTGAGTGTGTATTTCTGTGTGTGAGTGTGTGTATTTCTGTGTGTGTGAGTGTGTGTGTATTTCTGTGTGTGTGAGTGTGTGTATTTCTGTGTGTGTGTATGTGTGTATTTCTGTGTATGCGAGTGTGTGTATTTCTGTGTGTGAGTGTGTGTATGTATTTGAGTGTATGTGAGTGAGAGTGAGTGTGTGTATTTCTGTGTGTGTGAATGGGTGAGTATTTCTGTGTGTGTGAGTAGGTGAATGTGTGTATATCTCTGTGTATATGAGTGAGTTTTGTGTGTATTTCTGTGTGCACACGTGTGTATGTGTATGTGTGTGTATTTCGGTGTGTGTGTATGTGTGTGTATTTCTGTGTATGTGAGTGAGTGTATTTCTGTGTATGTGAGTGTGTGTATTTCTGTGTGTGTGTATGTGTGTGTATTTCTGTGTATGTGAGTGAGTGTATTTCTGTGTATGTGAGTGTGTGTATTTCTGTGTGTGTGTATGTGTGTGTATTTCTGTGTATGTGAGTGTGTGTATTTCTGTGTATGTGAGTGTGTGTATTTCTGTGTGTGTGAGTGTGTGTATTTCTGTGTGTGTGTATGTGTGTGTATTTCTGTGTATGTGAGTGAGTGTATTTCTGTGTATGTGAGTGTGTGTATTTCTGTGTGTGTGAGTGTGTGTATTTCCGTGTATGTGAGTGTGTGTATTTCTGTGTATGTGAGTGTGTGTATTTCTGTGTATGTGAGTGTGTGTATTTCTGTGTGTGTGTATGTGTGTGTATTTCTGTGTATGTGAGTGAGTGTATTTCTGTGTGTGTGAGTGTGTGTATTTCTGTGTGTGTGAGTGTGTGTGTATTTCTGTGTATGTGAGTGTGTGTATTTCTGTGTGTGTGTATGTGTGTGTATTTCTGTGTGTGTGAGTGTGTGTATTTCTGTGTGTGTGTGTGTGTGTATTTCTGTGTGTGTGTGAGTGTGAGTGTGTATTTCTGTGTGTGAGTGTGTGTATTTCTGTGTGTGTGAGTGTGTGTGTATTTCTGTGTGTGTGAGTGTGTGTATTTCTGTGTGTGTGTGTATGTGTGTGTATTTCTGTGTATGCGAGTGTGTGTATTTCTGTGTGTGTGTATGTGTGTGTGTTTCTGTGTATGTGCGTGTGTGTATTTCTGTGTGTGTGTATGTGTGTGTATTTCTGTGTATGTGCGTGTGTGTATTTCTGTGTATGTGAGTGTGTGTATTTCTGTGTGTGTGTGTATGTGTGTGTATTTCTGTGTATGTGAGTGAGTGTATTTCTGTGTATGTGAGTGTGTGTATTTCTGTGTGTGTGTATGTGTGTGTATTTCTGTGTATGTGAGTGTGTATATTTCTGTGTATGTGAGTGAGTGTATTTCTGTGTGTGTGAGTGTGTGTGTATTTCTGTGTGTGTGTGTGTATTTCTGTGTGTGTGAGTGTGTGTATTTCTCTGTGTGTGTATGTGTGTGTATTTCTGTGTGTGTGTGAGTGTGAGTGTGTATTTCTGTGTGTGAGTGTGTGTATTTCTGTGTGTGTGAGTGTGTGTGTATTTCTGTGTGTGTGAGTGTGTGTATTTCTGTGTGTGTGTATGTGTGTGTATTTCTGTGTATGCGAGTGTGTGTATTTCTGTGTGTGAGTGTGTGTATGTATTTCTGTGTATGTGAGTGAGAGTGAGTGTGTGTATTTCTGTGTGTGTGAGTGGGTGAGTATTTCTGTGTGTGTGAGTAGGTGAATGTGTGTATATCTCTGTGTATATGAGTGAGTTTTGTGTGTATTTCTGTGTGCACACGTGTGTATGTGAGTGTGTGTATTTCTGTGTGTGTGTATGTGTGTGTATTTCTGTGTGTGTGAGTGTGTGTATTTTTGTGTGTGTGAGTGTGTGTATTTCTGTGTGTGTGTATGTGTGTGTATTTCTGTGTGTGTGTATGTGTGTGTATTTCTGTGTATGCGAGTGTGTGTATTTCTGTGTGTGAGTGTGTGTATGTATTTCTGTGTATGTGAGTGAGAGTGAGTGTGTGTATATCTGTGTGTGTGAGTGGGTGAGTATTTCTGTGTGTGTGAGTAGGTGAATGTGTGTATATCTCTGTGAAAATGAGTGAGTTTTGTGTGTATTTCTGTGTGCACACGTGTGTATGTGTATGTGTGAGTATTTCTGTGTGTGTGAGTATGTGTATTTCTGTGTGTGTGTATGTGTGTGTATTTCTGTGTATGTGCGTGTGTGTATTTCTGTGTATGTGAGTGAGTGTGTATTTCTGTGTGTGTGTGTGTGTGTGTATTTCTGTGTATGCGAGTGTGTGTATTTCTGTGTGTGAGTGTGTGTATGTATTTCTGTGTATGTGAGTGAGAGTGAGTGTGTGTATATCTGTGTGTGTGAGTGGGTGAGTATTTCTGTGTGTGTGAGTAGGTGAATGTGTGTATATCTCTGTGTATATGAGTGAGTTTTGTGTGTATTTCTGTGTGCACACGTGTGTATGTGAGTGTGTGTATTTCTGTGTGTGTGTATGTGTGTGTATTTCTGTGTATGTGAGTGAGTGTATTTCTGTGTATGTGAGTGAGTGTATCTCTGTGTATGTGAGTGTGTGTATTTCTGTGTGTGTGTATGTGTGTGTATTACTGTGTATGTGAGTGAGTGTATTTCTGTGTATGTGAGTGAGTGTATTTCTGTGTGTGTGAGTGAGTGTATTTCTGTGTATGTGAGTGTGTGTATTTCTGTGTGTGTGTATGTGTGTGTATTTCTGTATATGTGAGTGAGTGTATTTCTGTGTATGTGAGTGAGTGTATTTCTGTGTGTGTGAGTGAGTGTATTTCTGTGTATGTGAGTGTGTGTATTTCTGTGTGTGTGAGTGAGTGTATTTCTGTGTGTGTGTATGTGTGCATATTTCTGTGTATGTGAGTGTGTGTATTTCTGTGTGAGTATGTGTGTGTATTTCTGTGTATGTGAGGGTGTGTATTTCTGTGTGTGTGTATGTGTGTGTATTTCTGTGTGTGAGTGAGTGTATTTCTGTGTATGTGAGTGTGTGTATTTCTGTGTGTGTATTTCTGTGTATGTGAGTGTGTGTATTTCTGTGTATGTGAGTGAGTGTATTTCTGTGTGTGTGTGTGTATTTCTGTGTGTGTGAGTGTGTGTGTATTTCTGTGTGTGTGAGTGTGTGTATTTCTGTGTGTGTGTATGTGTGTGTATTTCTGTGTGTGTGAGTGTGTGTATTTGTGTGTGTATGTGTGTGTATTTCTGTGTGTGTGTGAGTGTGAGTGTGTATTTCTGTGTGTGTGAGTGTGTGTGTATTTCTGTGTGTGTGAGTGTGTGTATTTCTGTGTGTATTTCTGTGTATGCGAGTGTGTGTATTTCTGTGTGTGAGTGTGTGTATGTATTTCTGTGTATGTGAGTGAGAGTGAGTGTGTGTATTTCTGTGTGTGTGAGTGGGTGAGTATTTCTGTGTGTGTGAGTAGGTGAATGTGTGTATATCTCTGTGTATATGAGTGAGTTTTGTGTGTATTTCTGTGTGCACACGTGTGTATGTGAGTGTGTGTATTTCTGTGTGTGTGTATGTGTGTGTATTTCTGTGTATGTGAGTGAGTGTATTTCTGTGTATGTGAGTGTGTGTATTTCTGTGTGTGTGTATGTGTGTGTATTTCTGTGTATGTGAGTGTGTGTATTTCTGTGTATGTGAGTGAGTGTATTTCTGTGTGTGTGAGTGTGTGTATTTCTGTGTGTATGTGTGTGTATTTCTGTGTATGTGAGTGTGTGTATTTCTGTGTGTGTGTATGTGTGTGTATTTCTGTGTGTGCGAGTGTGTGTATTTCTGTGTGTGTGTATGTGTGTGTATTTCTGTGTGTGTGTGAGTGTGAGTGTGTATTTCTGTGTGTGAGTGTGTGTATTTCTGTGTGTGTGAGTGTGTGTGTATTTCTGTGTGTGTGAGTGTGTGTATTTCTGTGTGTGTGTATGTGTGTGTATTTCTGTGTGTGTGAGTGTGTGTATTTCTGTGTATGTGAGTGTGTGTATTTCTGTGTGTGTATTTCTGTGTATGTGAGTGTGTGTATTTCTGTGTATGTGAGTGTGTGTATTTCTGTGTATGTGAGTGAGTGTATTTCTGTGTGTGTGAGTGTGTGTGTATTTCTGTGTGTGTGAGTGTGTGTATTTCTGTGTGTGTGTATGTGTGTGTATTTCTGTGTGTGTGAGTGTGTGTATTTGTGTGTGTGTATGTGTGTGTATTTCTGTTTGTGTGTGTGTGTGAGTGTGTATTTCTGTGTGTGTGAGTGTGTGTGTATTTCTGTGTGTGTGAGTGTGTGTATTTCTGTGTGTGTGTATGTGTGTATTTCTGTGTATGCGAGTGTGTGTATTTCTGTGTGTGAGTGTGTGTATGTATTTCTGTGTATGTGAGTGAGAGTGAGTGTGTGTATTTCTGTGTGTGTGAGTGGGTGAGTATTTCTGTGTGTGTGAGTAGGTGAATGTGTGTATATCTCTGTGTATATGAGTGAGTTTTGTGTGTATTTCTGTGTGCACACGTGTGTATGTGTATGTGTGTGTATTTCGGTGTGTGTGTATGTGTGTGTATTTCTGTGTATGTGAGTGAGTGTATTTCTGTGTATGTGAGTGTGTGTATTTCTGTGTGTGTGTATGTGTGTGTATTTCTGTGTATGTGAGTGTGTGTATTTCTGTGTATGTGAGTGTGTGTATTTCTGTGTGTGTGAGTGTGTGTATTTCTGTGTGTGTGTATGTGTGTGTATTTCTGTGTATGTGAGTGAGTGTATTTCTGTGTATGTGAGTGTGTGTATTTCTGTGTGTGTGAGTGTGTGTATTTCTGTGTATATGAGTGTGTGTATTTCTGTGTATGTGAGTGTGTGTATTTCTGTGTATGTGAGTGTGTGTATTTCTGTGTGTGTGTATGTGTGTGTATTTCTGTGTATGTGAGTGAGTGTATTTCTGTGTGTGTGAGTGTGTGTATTTCTGTGTGTGTGAGTGTGTGTATTTCTGTGTATGTGAGTGTGTGTATTTCTGTGTGTGTATGTGTGTGTATTTCTGTGTGTGTGAGTGTGTGTATTTCTGTGTATGTGAGTGAGAGTGAGTGTGTGTATATCTGTGTGTGTGAGTGGGTGAGTATTTCTGTGTGTGTGAGTAGGTGAATGTGTGTATATCTCTGTGTATATGAGTGAGTTTTGTGTGTATTTCTGTGTGCACACGTGTGTATGTGTATGTGTGAGTATTTCGGTGTGTGTGTATTTCTGTGTGTGTGAGTGTGTGTATTTCTGTGTGTGTGTATGTGTGTGTATTTCTGTGTATGTGCGTGTGTGTATTTCTGTGTATGTGAGTGTGTGTATTTCTGTGTGTGTGTGTATGTGTGTGTATTTCTGTGTATGTGAGTGAGTGTATTTCTGTGTATGTGAGTGTGTGTATTTCTGTGTGTGTGTATGTGTGTGTATTTCTGTGTATGTGAGTGTGTGTATTTCTGTGTATGTGAGTGAGTGTATTTCTGTGTGTGTGAGTGTGTGTGTATTTCTGTGTGTGTGTGTATTTCTGTGTGTGTGAGTGTGTGTATTTCTCTGTGTGTGTATGTGTGTGTATTTCTGTGTGTGTGTGAGTGTGAGTGTGTATTTCTGTGTGTGAGTGTGTGTATTTCTGTGTGTGTGAGTGTGTGTGTATTTCTGTGTGTGTGAGTGTGTGTATTTCTGTGTGTGTGTATGTGTGTGTATTTCTGTGTATGCGAGTGTGTGTATTTCTGTGTGTGAGTGTGTGTATGTATTTCTGTGTATGTGAGTGAGAGTGAGTGTGTGTATTTCTGTGTGTGTGAGTGGGTGAGTATTTCTGTGTGTGTGAGTAGGTGAATGTGTGTATATCTCTGTGTATATGAGTGAGTTTTGTGTGTATTTCTGTGTGCACACGTGTGTATGTGAGTGTGTGTATTTCTGTGTGTGTATGTGTGTGTATTTCTGTGTGTGTGAGTGTGTGTATTTTTGTGTGTGTGAGTGTGTGTATTTCTGTGTGTGTGTATGTGTGTGTATTTCTGTGTGTGTGAGTGTGTGTATTTCTGTGTGTGTGTATGTGTGTGTATTTCTGTGTATGCGAGTGTGTGTATTTCTGTGTGTGAGTGTGTGTATGTATTTCTGTGTATGTGAGTGAGAGTGAGTGTGTGTATATCTGTGTGTGTGAGTGGGTGAGTATTTCTGTGTGTGTGAGTAGGTGAATGTGTGTATATCTCTGTGTATATGAGTGAGTTTTGTGTGTATTTCTGTGTGCACACGTGTGTATGTGTATGTGTGAGTATTTCGGTGTGTGTGTATGTGTGTGTATTTCTGTGTGTGTGAGTGTGTGTATTTCTGTGTGTGTGTATGTGTGTGTATTTTTGTGTATGTGCGTGTGTGTATTTCTGTGTATGTGAGTGTGTGTATTTCTGTGTGTGTGTATGTGTGTGTATTTCTGTGTATGTGAGTGAGTGTATTTCTGTGTATGTGAGTGTGTGTATTTCTGTGTGTGTGTATGTGTGTGTATTTCTGTGTATGTGAGTGTGTGTATTTCTGTGTATGTGAGTGAGTCTATTTCTGTGTGTGTGTGTGTTTTTCTGTGTGTGTGTATGTATTTCTGTGTGTGTGTGTGTATTTCTGTGTGTGTGAGTGTGTGTGTATTTCTGTGTGAGTGTGTGTATTTCTGTGTGTGTGTGTGTATTTCTGTGTATGTGAGTGAGTGTATTTCTGTGTGAGTGTGTGTATTTCTGTGTGTGTGTGTGTATTTCTGTGTGTGTGAGTGTGTGTGTATTTCTGTGTGTGTGAGTGTGTGTATTTCTGTGTGTGTGTATGTGTTTGTATTTCTGTGTGTGTGAGTGTGTGTATTTGTGTGTGTGTATGTGTGTGTATTTCTGTGTGTGTGTGAGTGTGAGTGTGTATTTCTGTGTGTGTGAGTGTGTGTGTATTTCTGTGTGTGTGAGTGTGTGTATTTCTGTGTGTGTGTATGTGTGTATTTCTGTGTATGCGAGTGTGTGTATTTCTGTGTGTGAGTGTGTGTATGTATTTCTGTGTATGTGAGTGAGAGTGAGTGTGTGTATTTCTGTGTGTGTGAGTAGGTGAATGTGTGTATATCTCTGTGTATATGAGTGAGTTTTGTGTGTATTTCTGTGTGCACACGTGTGTATGTGAGTGTGTGTATTTCTGTGTGTGTGTATGTGTGTGTATTTCTGTGTATGTGAGTGAGTGTATTTCTGTGTATGTGAGTGTGTGTATTTCTGTGTGTGTGTATGTGTGTGTATTTCTGTGTATGTGAGTGTGTGTATTTCTGTGTATGTGAGTGTGTGTATTTCTGTGTGTGTGAGTGTGTATTTTTGTGTGCGTGTGTGTGTATTTCTGTGTATGTGAGTGTGTGTATTTCTGTGTGTGTGTATGTGTGTGTATTTCTGTGTGTGCGAGTGTGTGTATTTCTGTGTGTGTGTATGTGTGTGTATTTCTGTGTGTGTGTGAGTGTGAGTGTGTATTTCTGTGTGTGAGTGTGTGTATTTCTGTGTGTGTGAGTGTGTGTGTATTTCTGTGTGTGTGAGTGTGTGTATTTCTGTGTATGTGAGTGTGTGTATTTCTGTGTGTGTATTTCTGTGTATGTGAGTGTGTGTATTTCTGTGTATGTGAGTGTGTGTATTTCTGTGTATGTGAGTGAGTGTATTTCTGTGTGTGTGAGTGAGTGTGTATTTCTGTGTGTGTGAGTATGTGTATTTCTGTGTATGTGAGTGAGTGTATTTCTGTGTGTGTGTATGTGTGTGTATTTCTGTGTGTGTGTATGTGTGTGTATTTCTGTGTATGTGAGTGTGTGTATTTCTGTGTATGTGAGTGAGTGTATTTCTGTGTATGTGAGTGTGTGTATTTCTGTGTGTGTGAGTGTGTGTGTATTTCTGTGTGTGTGAGTGTGTGTATTTCTGTGTGTGTGTATGTGTGTGTATTTCTGTGTGTGTGAGTGTGTGTATTTGTGTGTGTGTATGTGTGTGTATTTCTGTTTGTGTGTGAGTGTGAGTGTGTATTTCTGTGTGTGAGTGTGTGTATTTCTGTGTGTGTGAGTGTGTGTGTATTTCTGTGTGTGTGAGTGTGTGTATTTCTGTGTGTGTGTATGTGTGTATTTCTGTGTATGCGAGTGTGTGTATTTCTGTGTGTGAGTGTGTGTCTGTATTTGTGTGTATGTGAGTGAGAGTGAGTGTGTGTATTTCTGTGTGTGTGAATGGGTGAGTATTTCTGTGTGTGTGAGTAGGTGAATGTGTGTATATCTCTGTGTATATGAGTCAGTTTTGTGTGTATTTCTGTGTGCACACGTGTGTATGTGTATGTGTGTGTATTTCGGTGTGTGTGTATGTGTGTGTATTTCTGTGTATGTGAGTGTGTGTATTTCTGTGTGTGTGTATGTGTGTGTATTTCTGTGTATGTGAGTGTGTGTATTTCTGTGTATGTGAGTGTGTGTATTTCTGTGTGTGTGAGTGTGTGTATTTCTGTGTGTGTGTATGTGTGTGTATTTCTGTGTATGTGAGTGAGTGTATTTCTGTGTATGTGAGTGTGTGTATTTCTGTGTGTGTGAGTGTGTGTATTTCTGTGTATGTGAGTGTGTGTATTTCTGTGTATGTGAGTGTGTGTATTTCTGTGTATGTGAGTGTGTGTATTTCTGTGTGTGTGTATGTGTGTGTATTTCTGTGTATGTGAGTGAGTGTATTTCTGTGTGTGTGAGTGTGTGTATTTCTGTGTGTGTGAGTGTGTGTGTATTTCTGTGTATGTGAGTGTGTGTATTTCTGTGTGTGTGTATGTGTGTGTATTTCTGTGTGTGTGAGTGTGTGTATTTCTGTGTGTGTGTGTGTGTATTTCTGTGTGTGTGTGAGTGTGAGTGTGTATTTCTGTGTGTGAGTGTGTGTATTTCTGTGTGTGTGAGTGTGTGTGTATTTCTGTGTGTGTGAGTGTGTGTATTTCTGTGTGTGTGTATGTGTATGTATTTCTGTGTATGTGAGTGAGAGTGAGTGTGTGTATATCTGTGTGTGTGAGTGGGTGAGTATTTCTGTGTGTGTGAGTAGGTGAATGTGTGTATATCTCTGTATATGAGTGAGTTTTGTGTGTATTTCTGTGTGCACACGTGTGTATGTGTATGTGTGAGTATTTCGGTGTGTGTGTATGTGTGTGTATTTCTGTGTGTGTGAGTGTGTGTATTTCTGTGTGTGTGTATGTGTGTGTATTTCTGTGTGTGTGAGTGTGTGTATTTCTGTGTGTGTGTATGTGTGTGTATTTCTGTGTATGTGCGTGTGTGTATTTCTGTGTATGTGAGTGTGTGTATTTCTGTGTGTGTGTGTATGTGTGTGTATTTCTGTGTATGTGAGTGAGTGTATTTCTGTGTATGTGAGTGTGTGTATTTCTGTGTGTGTGTATGTGTGTGTATTTCTGTGTATGTGAGTGTGTGTATTTCTGTGTGTGTGAGTGTGTGTATTTCTGTGTATGTGAGTGTGTGTATTTCTGTGTGTGTGTATGTGTGTGTATTTCTGTGTATGTGAGTGTGTGTATTTCTGTGTATGTGAGTGAGTGTATTTCTGTGTGTGTGAGTGAGTGTATTTCTGTGTGTGTGAGTGTGTGTGTATTTCTGTGTGTGTGTGTGTATTTCTGTGTGTGTGAGTGTGTGTATTTCTCTGTGTGTGTGTGAGTGTGAGTGTGTATTTCTGTGTGTGAGTGTGTGTATTTCTGTGTGTGTATGTGTGTGTATTTCTGTGTGTGTGTGAGTGTGTGTATTTCTGTGTGTGTATGTGTGTGTATTTCTGTGTGTGTGTGAGTGTGAGTGTGTATTTCTGTGTGTGAGTGTGTGTATTTCTGTGTGTGTGAGTGTGTGTGTATTTCTGTGTGTGTGAGTGTGTGTATTTCTGTGTGTGTGTATGTGTGTGTATTTCTGTGTATGCGAGTGTGTGTATTTCTGTGTGTGCGTGTGTGTATGTATTTCTGTGTATGTGAGTGAGAGTGAGTGTGTGTATATCTGTGTGTGTGAGTGGGTGAGTATTTCTGTGTGTGTGAGTAGGTGAATGTGTGTATATCTCTGTGTATATGAGTGAGTTTTGTGTGTATTTCTGTGTGCACACGTGTGTATGTGAGTGTGTGTATTTCTGTGTGTGTGTATGTGTGTGTATTTCTGTGTGTGTGAGTGTGTGTATTTTTGTGTGTGTGTATGTGTGTGTATTTCTGTGTATGCGAGTGTGTGTATTTCTGTGTGTGAGTGTGTGTATGTATTTCTGTGTATGTGAGTGAGAGTGAGTGTGTGTATATCTGTGTGTGTGAGTGGGTGAGTATTTCTGTGTGTGTGAGTAGGTGAATGTGTGTATATCTCTGTGTATATGAGTGAGTTTTGTGTGTATTTCTGTGTGCACACGTGTGTATGTGTATGTGTGAGTATTTCGGTGTGTGTGTATGTGTGTGTATTTCTGTGTGTGTGAGTGTGTGTATTTCTGTGTGTGTGTATGTGTGTGTATTTCTGTGTATGTGCGTGTGTGTATTTCTGTGTATGTGAGTGTGTGTATTTCTGTGTGTGTGTGTATGTGTGTGTATTTCTGTGTATGTGAGTGAGTGTATTTCTGTGTATGTGAGTGTGTGTATTTCTGTGTGTGTGTATGTGTGTGTATTTCTGTGTATGTGAGTGTGTGTATTTCTGTGTATGTGAGTGAGTGTATTTCTGTGTGTGTGAGTGTGTGTGTATTTCTGTGTGTGTGTGTGTACTTCTGTGTGTGTGAGTGTGTGTATTTCTCTGTGTGTGTATGTGTGTGTATTTCTGTGTGTGTGTGAGTGTGAGTGTGTATTTCTGTGTGCGAGTGTGTGTATTTCTGTGTGTGTGAGTGTGTGTGTATTTCTGTGTGTGTGAGTGTGTGTATTTCTGTGTGTGTGTATGTGTGTGTATTTCTGTGTATGCGAGTGTGTGTATTTCTGTGTGTGAGTGTGTGTATGTATTTCTGTGTATGTGAGTGAGAGTGAGTGTGTGTATTTCTGTGTGTGTGAGTGGGTGAGTATTTCTGTGTGTGTGAGTAGGTGAATGTGTGTATATCTCTGTGTATATGAGTGAGTTTTGTGTGTATTTCTGTGTGCACACGTGTGTATGTGAGTGTGTGTATTTCTGTGTGTGTGTATGTGTGTGTATTTCTGTGTGTGTGAGTGTGTGTATTTTTGTGTGTGTGAGTGTGTGTATTTCTGTGTGTGTGTATGTGTGTGTATTTCTGTGTGTGTGAGTGTGTGTATTTCTGTGTGTGTGTATGTGTGTGTATTTCTGTGTATGCGAGTGTGTGTATTTCTGTGTGTGAGTGTGTGTATGTATTTCTGTGTATGTGAGTGAGAGTGAGTGTGTGTATATCTGTGTGTGTGAGTGGGTGAGTATTTCTGTGTGTGTGAGTAGGTGAATATGTGTATATCTCTGTGTATATGAGTGAGTTTTGTGTGTATTTCTGTGTGCACACGTGTGTATGTGTATGTGTGAGTATTTCGGTGTGTGTGTATGTGTGTGTATTTCTGTGTGTGTGAGTGTGTGTATTTCTGTGTGTGTGTATGTGTGTGTATTTCTGTGTATGTGCGTGTGTGTATTTCTGTGTATGTGAGTGTGTGTATTTCTGTGTGTGTGTATGTGTGTGTATTTCTGTGTATGTGAGTGAGTGTATTTCTGTGTATGTGAGTGTGTGTATTTCTGTGTGTGTGTATGTGTGTGTATTTCTGTGTATGTGAGTGTGTGTATTTCTGTGTATGTGAGTGAGTGTATTTCTGTGTGTGTGTGTGTATTTCTGTGTGTGTGTATGTATTTCTGTGTGTGTGTGTGTATTTCTGTGTGTGTGAGTGTGTGTGTATTTCTGTGTGAGTGTGTGTATTTCTGTGTGTGTGTGTGTATTTCTGTGTATGTGAGTGAGTGTATTTCTGTGTGAGTGTGTGTATTTCTGTGTGTGTGTGTGTATTTCTGTGTGTGTGAGTGTGTGTGTATTTCTGTGTGTGTGAGTGTGTGTATTTCTGTGTGTGTGTATGTGTTTGTATTTCTGTGTGTGTGAGTGTGTGTATTTGTGTGTGTGTATGTGTGTGTATTTCTGTGTGTGTGTGAGTGTGAGTGTGTATTTCTGTGTGTGTGAGTGTGTGTGTATTTCTGTGTGTGTGAGTGTGTGTATTTCTGTGTGTGTGTATGTGTGTATTTCTGTGTATGCGAGTGTGTGTATTTCTGTGTGTGAGTGTGTGTATGTATTTCTGTGTATGTGAGTGAGAGTGAGTGTGTGTATTTCTGTGTGTGTGAGTGGGTGAGTATTTCTGTGTGTGTGAGTAGGTGAATGTGTGTATATCTCTGTGTATATGAGTCAGTTTTGTGTGTATTTCTGTGTGCACACGTGTGTATGTGAGTGTGTGTATTTCTGTGTGTGTGTATGTGTGTGTATTTCTGTGTATGTGAGTGAGTGTATTTCTGTGTATGTGAGTGTGTGTATTTCTGTGTGTGTGTATGTGTGTGTATTTCTGTGTATGTGAGTGTGTGTATTTCTGTGTATGTGAGTGTGTGTATTTCTGTGTGTGTGAGTGTGTGTATTTCTGTGTGTGTGTGTGTGTATTTCTGTGTATGTGAGTGTGTGTATTTCTGTGTGTGTGTATGTGTGTGTATTTCTGTGTGTGCGAGTGTGTGTATTTCTGTGTGTGTGTATGTGTGTGTATTTCTGTGTGTGTGTGAGTGTGAGTGTGTATTTCTGTGTGCGAGTGTGTGTATTTCTGTGTGTGTGAGTGTGTGTGTATTTCTGTGTGTGTGAGTGTGTGTATTTCTGTGTGTGTGTATGTGTGTGTATTTCTGTGTGTGTGAGTGTGTGTATTTCTGTGTATGTGAGTGTGTGTATTTCTGTGTGTGTATTTCTGTGTATGTGAGTGTGTGTATTTCTGTGTATGTGAGTGTGTGTATTTCTGTGTATGTGAGTGAGTGTATTTCTGTGTGTGTGAGTGAGTGTGTATTTCTGTGTGTGTGAGTATGTGTATTTCTGTGTATGTGAGTGAGTGTATTTCTGTGTGTGTGTATGTGTGTGTATTTCTGTGTGTGTGTATGTGTGTGTATTTCTGTGTATGTGAGTGTGTGTATTTCTGTGTATGTGAGTGAGTGTATTTCTGTGTATGTGAGTGTGTGTATTTCTGTGTGTGTGAGTGTGTGTGTATTTCTGTGTGTGTGAGTGTGTGTATTTCTGTGTGTGTGTATGTGTGTGTATTTCTGTGTGTGTGAGTGTGTGTATTTGTGTGTGTGTATGTGTGTGTATTTCTGTTTGTGTGTGAGTGTGAGTGTGTATTTCTGTGTGTGAGTGTGTGTATTTCTGTGTGTGTGAGTGTGTGTGTATTTCTGTGTGTGTGAGTGTGTGTATTTCTGTGTGTGTGTATGTGTGTATTTCTGTGTATGCGAGTGTGTGTATTTCTGTGTGTGAGTGTGTGTCTGTATTTGTGTGTATGTGAGTGAGAGTGAGTGTGTGTATTTCTGTGTGTGTGAATGGGTGAGTATTTCTGTGTGTGTGAGTAGGTGAATGTGTGTATATCTCTGTGTATATGAGTCAGTTTTGTGTGTATTTCTGTGTGCACACGTGTGTATGTGTATGTGTGTGTATTTCGGTGTGTGTGTATGTGTGTGTATTTCTGTGTATGTGAGTGTGTGTATTTCTGTGTGTGTGTATGTGTGTGTATTTCTGTGTATGTGAGTGTGTGTATTTCTGTGTATGTGAGTGTGTGTATTTCTGTGTGTGTGAGTGTGTGTATTTCTGTGTGTGTGTGTATGTGTGTGTATTTCTGTGTATGTGAGTGAGTGTATTTCTGTGTATGTGAGTGTGTGTATTTCTGTGTGTGTGTATGTGTGTGTATTTCTGTGTATGTGAGTGTGTGTATTTCTGTGTATGTGAGTGAGTGTATTTCTGTGTGTGTGAGTGTGTGTGTATTTCTGTGTGTGTGTGTATTTCTGTGTGTGTGAGTGTGTGTATTTCTCTGTGTGTGTATGTGTGTGTATTTCTGTGTGAGTGTGAGTGTGTATTTCTGTGTGTGAGTGTGTGTATTTCTGTGTGTGTGAGTGTGTGTGTATTTCTGTGTGTGTGAGTGTGTGTATTTCTGTGTGTGTGTATGTGTGTGTATTTCTGTGTATGCGAGTGTGTGTATTTCTGTGTGTGAGTGTGTGTATGTATTTCTGTGTATGTGAGTGAGAGTGAGTGTGTGTATTTCTGTGTGTGTGAGTGGGTGAGTATTTCTGTGTGTGTGAGTAGGTGAATGTGTGTATATCTCTGTGTATATGAGTGAGTTTTGTGTGTATTTCTGTGTGCACACGTGTGTATGTGAGTGTGTGTATTTCTGTGTGTGTGTATGTGTGTGTATTTCTGTGTGTGTGAGTGTGTGTATTTTTGTGTGTGTGAGTGTGTGTATTTCTGTGTGTGTGTATGTGTGTGTATTTCTGTGTGTGTGAGTGTGTGTATTTCTGTGTGTGTGTATGTGTGTGTATTTCTGTGTATGCGAGTGTGTGTATTTCTGTGTGTGAGTGTGTGTATGTATTTCTGTGTATGTGAGTGAGAGTGAGTGTGTGTATATCTGTGTGTGTGAGTGGGTGAGTATTTCTGTGTGTGTGAGTAGGTGAATGTGTGTATATCTCTGTGTATATGAGTGAGTTTTGTGTGTATTTCTGTGTGCACACGTGTGTATGTGTATGTGTGAGTATTTCGGTGTGTGTGTATGTGTGTGTATTTCTGTGTGTGTGAGTGTGTGTATTTCTGTGTGTGTGTATGTGTGTGTATTTCTGTGTATGTGCGTGTGTGTATTTCTGTGTATGTGAGTGTGTGTATTTCTGTGTGTGTGTATGTGTGTGTATTTCTGTGTATGTGAGTGAGTGTATTTCTGTGTATGTGAGTGTGTGTATTTCTGTGTGTGTGTATGTGTGTGTATTTCTGTGTATGTGAGTGTGTGTATTTCTGTGTATGTGAGTGAGTGTATTTCTGTGTGTGTGTGTGTATTTCTGTGTGTGTGTATGTATTTCTGTGTGTGTGTGTGTATTTCTGTGTGTGTGAGTGTGTGTGTATTTCTGTGTGAGTGTGTGTATTTCTGTGTGTGTGTGTGTATTTCTGTGTATGTGAGTGAGTGTATTTCTGTGTGAGTGTGTGTATTTCTGTGTGTGTGTGTGTATTTCTGTGTGTGTGAGTGTGTGTGTATTTCTGTGTGTGTGAGTGTGTGTATTTCTGTGTGTGTGTATGTGTTTGTATTTCTGTGTGTGTGAGTGTGTGTATTTGTGTGTGTGTATGTGTGTGTATTTCTGTGTGTGTGTGAGTGTGAGTGTGTATTTCTGTGTGTGTGAGTGTGTGTGTATTTCTGTGTGTGTGAGTGTGTGTATTTCTGTGTGTGTGTATGTGTGTATTTCTGTGTATGCGAGTGTGTGTATTTCTGTGTGTGAGTGTGTGTATGTATTTCTGTGTATGTGAGTGAGAGTGAGTGTGTGTATTTCTGTGTGTGTGAGTGGGTGAGTATTTCTGTGTGTGTGAGTAGGTGAATGTGTGTATATCTCTGTGTATATGAGTGAGTTTTGTGTGTATTTCTGTGTGCACACGTGTGTATGTGAGTGTGTGTATTTCTGTGTGTGTGTATGTGTGTGTATTTCTGTGTATGTGAGTGAGTGTATTTCTGTGTATGTGAGTGTGTGTATTTCTGTGTGTGTGTATGTGTGTGTATTTCTGTGTATGTGAGTGTGTGTATTTCTGTGTATGTGAGTGTGTGTATTTCTGTGTGTGTGAGTGTGTGTATTTCTGTGTGTGTGTGTGTGTATTTCTGTGTATGTGAGTGTGTGTATTTCTGTGTGTGTGTATGTGTGTGTATTTCTGTGTGTGCGAGTGTGTGTATTTCTGTGTGTGTGTATGTGTGTGTATTTCTGTGTGTGTGTGAGTGTGAGTGTGTATTTCTGTGTGTGAGTGTGTGTATTTCTGTGTGTGTGAGTGTGTGTGTATTTCTGTGTGTGTGAGTGTGTGTATTTCTGTGTATGTGAGTGTGTGTATTTCTGTGTGTGTATTTCTGTGTATGTGAGTGTGTGTATTTCTGTGTATGTGAGTGTGTGTATTTCTGTGTATGTGAGTGAGTGTATTTTTGTGTGTGTGAGTGAGTGTGTATTTCTGTGTGTGTGAGTATGTGTATTTCTGTGTATGTGAGTGAGTGTATTTCTGTGTGTGTGTATGTGTGTGTATTTCTGTGTGTGTGTATGTGTGTGTATTTCTGTGTATGTGAGTGTGTGTATTTCTGTGTATGTGAGTGAGTGTATTTCTGTGTATGTGAGTGTGTGTATTTCTGTGTGTGTGAGTGTGTGTGTATTTCTGTGCGTGTGAGTGTGTGTATTTCTGTGTGTGTGTATGTGTGTGTATTTCTGTGTGTGTGAGTGTGTGTATTTGTGTGTGTGTATGTGTGTGTATTTCTGTTTGTGTGTGAGTGTGAGTGTGTATTTCTGTGTGTGAGTGTGTGTATTTCTGTGTGTGTGAGTGTGTGTGTATTTCTGTGTGTGTGAGTGTGTGTATTTCTGTGTGTGTGTATGTGTGTATTTCTGTGTATGCGAGTGTGTGTATTTCTGTGTGTGAGTGTGTGTCTGTATTTGTGTGTATGTGAGTGAGAGTGAGTGTGTGTATTTCTGTGTGTGTGAATGGGTGAGTATTTCTGTGTGTGTGAGTAGGTGAATGTGTGTATATCTCTGTGTATATGAGTCAGTTTTGTGTGTATTTCTGTGTGCACACGTGTGTATGTGTATGTGTGTGTATTTCGGTGTGTGTGTATGTGTGTGTATTTCTGTGTATGTGAGTGTGTGTATTTCTGTGTGTGTGTATGTGTGTGTATTTCTGTGTATGTGAGTGTGTGTATTTCTGTGTATGTGAGTGTGTGTATTTCTGTGTGTGTGAGTGTGTGTATTTCTGTGTGTGTGTATGTGTGTGTATTTCTGTGTATGTGAGTGAGTGTATTTCTGTGTATGTGAGTGTGTGTATTTCTGTGTGTGTGAGTGTGTGTATTTCTGTGTATGTGAGTGTGTGTATTTCTGTGTATGTGAGTGTGTGTATTTCTGTGTATGTGAGTGTGTGTATTTCTGTGTGTGTGTATGTGTGTGTATTTCTGTGTATGTGAGTGAGTGTATTTCTGTGTGTGTGAGTGTGTGTATTTCTGTGTGTGTGAGTGTGTGTGTATTTCTGTGTATGTGAGTGTGTGTATTTCTGTGTGTGTGTATGTGTGTGTATTTCTGTGTGTGTGAGTGTGTGTATTTCTGTGTGTGTGTGTGTGTATTTCTGTGTGTGTGTGAGTGTGAGTGTGTATTTCTGTGTGTGAGTGTGTGTATTTCTGTGTGTGTGAGTGTGTGTGTATTTCTGTGTGTGTGAGTGTGTGTATTTCTGTGTGTGTGTATGTGTGTGTATTTCTGTGTATGCGAGTGTGTGTATTTCTGTGTGTGAGTGTGTGTATGTATTTCTGTGTATGTGAGTGAGAGTGAGTGTGTGTATATCTGTGTGTGTGAGTGGGTGAGTATTTCTGTGTGTGTGAGTAGGTGAATGTGTGTATATCTCTGTATATGAGTGAGTTTTGTGTGTATTTCTGTGTGCACACGTGTGTATGTGTATGTGTGAGTATTTCGGTGTGTGTGTATGTGTGTGTATTTCTGTGTGTGTGAGTGTGTGTATTTCTGTGTGTGTGTATGTGTGTGTATTTCTGTGTATGTGCGTGTGTGTATTTCTGTGTATGTGAGTGTGTGTATTTCTGTGTGTGTGTGTATGTGTGTGTATTTCTGTGTATGTGAGTGAGTGTATTTCTGTGTATGTGAGTGTGTGTATTTCTGTGTGTGTGTATGTGTGTGTATTTCTGTGTATGTGAGTGTGTGTATTTCTGTGTGTGTGTATGTGTGTGTATTTCTGTGTATGTGAGTGTGTGTATTTCTGTGTATGTGAGTGAGTGTATTTCTGTGTGTGTGAGTGAGTGTATTTCTGTGTGTGTGAGTGTGTGTGTATTTCTGTGTGTGTGTGTGTATTTCTGTGTGTGTGAGTGTGTGTATTTCTCTGTGTGTGTGTGAGTGTGAGTGTGTATTTCTGTGTGTGAGTGTGTGTATTTCTGTGTGTGTATGTGTGTGTATTTCTGTGTGTGTGTGAGTGTGTGTATTTCTGTGTGTGTATGTGTGTGTATTTCTGTGTGTGTGTGAGTGTGAGTGTGTATTTCTGTGTGTGAGTGTGTGTATTTCTGTGTGTGTGAGTGTGTGTGTATTTCTGTGTGTGTGAGTGTGTGTATTTCTGTGTGTGTGTATGTGTGTGTATTTCTGTGTATGCGAGTGTGTGTATTTCTGTGTGTGAGTGTGTGTATGTATTTCTGTGTATGTGAGTGAGAGTGAGTGTGTGTATATCTGTGTGTGTGAGTGGGTGAGTATTTCTGTGTGTGTGAGTAGGTGAATGTGTGTATATCTCTGTGTATATGAGTGAGTTTTGTGTGTATTTCTGTGTGCACACGTGTGTATGTGAGTGTGTGTATTTCTGTGTGTGTGTATGTGTGTGTATTTCTGTGTGTGTGAGTGTGTGTATTTTTGTGTGTGTGTATGTGTGTGTATTTCTGTGTATGCGAGTGTGTGTATTTCTGTGTGTGAGTGTGTGTATGTATTTCTGTGTATGTGAGTGAGAGTGAGTGTGTGTATATCTGTGTGTGTGAGTGGGTGAGTATTTCTGTGTGTGTGAGTAGGTGAATGTGTGTATATCTCTGTGTATATGAGTGAGTTTTGTGTGTATTTCTGTGTGCACACGTGTGTATGTGTATGTGTGAGTATTTCGGTGTGTGTGTATGTGTGTGTATTTCTGTGTGTGTGAGTGTGTGTATTTCTGTGTGTGTGTATGTGTGTGTATTTCTGTGTATGTGCGTGTGTGTATTTCTGTGTATGTGAGTGTGTGTATTTCTGTGTGTGTGTGTATGTGTGTGTATTTCTGTGTATGTGAGTGAGTGTATTTCTGTGTATGTGAGTGTGTGTATTTCTGTGTGTGTGTATGTGTGTGTATTTCTGTGTATGTGAGTGTGTGTATTTCTGTGTATGTGAGTGAGTGTATTTCTGTGTGTGTGAGTGTGTGTGTATTTCTGTGTGTGTGTGTACTTCTGTGTGTGTGAGTGTGTGTATTTCTCTGTGTGTGTATGTGTGTGTATTTCTGTGTGTGTGTGAGTGTGAGTGTGTATTTCTGTGTGCGAGTGTGTGTATTTCTGTGTGTGTGAGTGTGTGTGTATTTCTGTGTGTGTGAGTGTGTGTATTTCTGTGTGTGTGTATGTGTGTGTATTTCTGTGTATGCGAGTGTGTGTATTTCTGTGTGTGAGTGTGTGTATGTATTTCTGTGTATGTGAGTGAGAGTGAGTGTGTGTATTTCTGTGTGTGTGAGTGGGTGAGTATTTCTGTGTGTGTGAGTAGGTGAATGTGTGTATATCTCTGTGTATATGAGTGAGTTTTGTGTGTATTTCTGTGTGCACACGTGTGTATGTGAGTGTGTGTATTTCTGTGTGTGTGTATGTGTGTGTATTTCTGTGTGTGTGAGTGTGTGTATTTTTGTGTGTGTGAGTGTGTGTATTTCTGTGTGTGTGTATGTGTGTGTATTTCTGTGTGTGTGAGTGTGTGTATTTCTGTGTGTGTATGTGTGTGTATTTCTGTGTATGCGAGTGTGTGTATTTCTGTGTGTGAGTGTGTGTATGTATTTCTGTGTATGTGAGTGAGAGTGAGTGTGTGTATATCTGTGTGTGTGAGTGGGTGAGTATTTCTGTGTGTGTGAGTAGGTGAATGTGTGTATATCTCTGTGTATATGAGTGAGTTTTGTGTGTATTTCTGTGTGCACACGTGTGTATGTGTATGTGTGAGTATTTCGGTGTGTGTGTATGTGTGTGTATTTCTGTGTGTGTGAGTGTGTGTATTTCTGTGTGTGTGTATGTGTGTGTATTTCTGTGTATGTGCGTGTGTGTATTTCTGTGTATGTGAGTGTGTGTATTTCTGTGTGTGTGTATGTGTGTGTATTTCTGTGTATGTGAGTGAGTGTATTTCTGTGTATGTGAGTGTGTGTATTTCTGTGTGTGTGTATGTGTGTGTATTTCTGTGTATGTGAGTGTGTGTATTTCTGTGTATGTGAGTGAGTGTATTTCTGTGTGTGTGTGTGTATTTCTGTGTGTGTGTATGTATTTCTGTGTGTGTGTGTGTATTTCTGTGTGTGTGAGTGTGTGTGTATTTCTGTGTGAGTGTGTGTATTTCTGTGTGTGTGTGTGTATTTCTGTGTATGTGAGTGAGTGTATTTCTGTGTGAGTGTGTGTATTTCTGTGTGTGTGTGTATTTCTGTGTGTGTGAGTGTGTGTGTATTTCTGTGTGTGTGAGTGTGTGTATTTCTGTGTGTGTGTATGTGTTTGTATTTCTGTGTGTGTGAGTGTGTGTATTTCTGTGTGTGTGAGTGTGTGTATTTCTGTGTGTGTGTATGTGTGTGTATTTCTGTGTATGTGAGTGAGTGTATTTCTGTGTATGTGAGTGTGTGTATTTCTGTGTGTGTGAGTGTGTGTATTTCTGTGTATGTGAGTGTGTGTATTTCTGTGTATGTGAGTGTGTGTATTTCTGTGTATGTGAGTGTGTGTATTTCTGTGTGTGTGTATGTGTGTGTATTTCTGTGTATGTGAGTGAGTGTATTTCTGTGTGTGTGAGTGTGTGTATTTCTGTGTGTGTGAGTGTGTGTGTATTTCTGTGTATGTGAGTGTGTGTATTTCTGTGTGTGTGTATGTGTGTGTATTTCTGTGTGTGTGAGTGTGTGTATTTCTGTGTGTGTGTGTGTGTATTTCTGTGTGTGTGTGAGTGTGAGTGTGTATTTCTGTGTGTGAGTGTGTGTATTTCTGTGTGTGTGAGTGTGTGTGTATTTCTGTGTGTGTGAGTGTGTGTATTTCTGTGTGTGTGTATGTGTATGTATTTCTGTGTATGTGAGTGAGAGTGAGTGTGTGTATATCTGTGTGTGTGAGTGGGTGAGTATTTCTGTGTGTGTGAGTAGGTGAATGTGTGTATATCTCTGTATATGAGTGAGTTTTGTGTGTATTTCTGTGTGCACACGTGTGTATGTGTATGTGTGAGTATTTCGGTGTGTGTGTATGTGTGTGTATTTCTGTGTGTGTGAGTGTGTGTATTTCTGTGTGTGTGTATGTGTGTGTATTTCTGTGTGTGTGAGTGTGTGTATTTCTGTGTGTGTGTATGTGTGTGTATTTCTGTGTATGTGCGTGTGTGTATTTCTGTGTATGTGAGTGTGTGTATTTCTGTGTGTGTGTGTATGTGTGTGTATTTCTGTGTATGTGAGTGAGTGTATTTCTGTGTATGTGAGTGTGTGTATTTCTGTGTGTGTGTATGTGTGTGTATTTCTGTGTATGTGAGTGTGTGTATTTCTGTGTGTGTGAGTGTGTGTATTTCTGTGTATGTGAGTGTGTGTATTTCTGTGTGTGTGTATGTGTGTGTATTTCTGTGTATGTGAGTGTGTGTATTTCTGTGTATGTGAGTGAGTGTATTTCTGTGTGTGTGAGTGAGTGTATTTCTGTGTGTGTGAGTGTGTGTGTATTTCTGTGTGTGTGTGTGTATTTCTGTGTGTGTGAGTGTGTGTATTTCTCTGTGTGTGTGTGAGTGTGAGTGTGTATTTCTGTGTGTGAGTGTGTGTATTTCTGTGTGTGTATGTGTGTGTATTTCTGTGTGTGTGTGAGTGTGTGTATTTCTGTGTGTGTATGTGTGTGTATTTCTGTGTGTGTGTGAGTGTGAGTGTGTATTTCTGTGTGTGAGTGTGTGTATTTCTGTGTGTGTGAGTGTGTGTGTATTTCTGTGTGTGTGAGTGTGTGTATTTCTGTGTGTGTGTATGTGTGTGTATTTCTGTGTATGCGAGTGTGTGTATTTCTGTGTGTGCGTGTGTGTATGTATTTCTGTGTATGTGAGTGAGAGTGAGTGTGTGTATATCTGTGTGTGTGAGTGGGTGAGTATTTCTGTGTGTGTGAGTAGGTGAATGTGTGTATATCTCTGTGTATATGAGTGAGTTTTGTGTGTATTTCTGTGTGCACACGTGTGTATGTGAGTGTGTGTATTTCTGTGTGTGTGTATGTGTGTGTATTTCTGTGTGTGTGAGTGTGTGTATTTTTGTGTGTGTGTATGTGTGTGTATTTCTGTGTATGCGAGTGTGTGTATTTCTGTGTGTGAGTGTGTGTATGTATTTCTGTGTATGTGAGTGAGAGTGAGTGTGTGTATATCTGTGTGTGTGAGTGGGTGAGTATTTCTGTGTGTGTGAGTAGGTGAATGTGTGTATATCTCTGTGTATATGAGTGAGTTTTGTGTGTATTTCTGTGTGCACACGTGTGTATGTGTATGTGTGAGTATTTCGGTGTGTGTGTATGTGTGTGTATTTCTGTGTGTGTGAGTGTGTGTATTTCTGTGTGTGTGTATGTGTGTGTATTTCTGTGTATGTGCGTGTGTGTATTTCTGTGTATGTGAGTGTGTGTATTTCTGTGTGTGTGTGTATGTGTGTGTATTTCTGTGTATGTGAGTGAGTGTATTTCTGTGTATGTGAGTGTGTGTATTTCTGTGTGTGTGTATGTGTGTGTATTTCTGTGTATGTGAGTGTGTGTATTTCTGTGTATGTGAGTGAGTGTATTTCTGTGTGTGTGAGTGTGTGTGTATTTCTGTGTGTGTGTGTGTACTTCTGTGTGTGTGAGTGTGTGTATTTCTCTGTGTGTGTATGTGTGTGTATTTCTGTGTGTGTGTGAGTGTGAGTGTGTATTTCTGTGTGCGAGTGTGTGTATTTCTGTGTGTGTGAGTGTGTGTGTATTTCTGTGTGTGTGAGTGTGTGTATTTCTGTGTGTGTGTATGTGTGTGTATTTCTGTGTATGCGAGTGTGTGTATTTCTGTGTGTGAGTGTGTGTATGTATTTCTGTGTATGTGAGTGAGAGTGAGTGTGTGTATTTCTGTGTGTGTGAGTGGGTGAGTATTTCTGTGTGTGTGAGTAGGTGAATGTGTGTATATCTCTGTGTATATGAGTGAGTTTTGTGTGTATTTCTGTGTGCACACGTGTGTATGTGAGTGTGTGTATTTCTGTGTGTGTGTATGTGTGTGTATTTCTGTGTGTGTGAGTGTGTGTATTTTTGTGTGTGTGAGTGTGTGTATTTCTGTGTGTGTGTATGTGTGTGTATTTCTGTGTGTGTGAGTGTGTGTATTTCTGTGTGTGTGTATGTGTGTGTATTTCTGTGTATGCGAGTGTGTGTATTTCTGTGTGTGAGTGTGTGTATGTATTTCTGTGTATGTGAGTGAGAGTGAGTGTGTGTATATCTGTGTGTGTGAGTGGGTGAGTATTTCTGTGTGTGTGAGTAGGTGAATATGTGTATATCTCTGTGTATATGAGTGAGTTTTGTGTGTATTTCTGTGTGCACACGTGTGTATGTGTATGTGTGAGTATTTCGGTGTGTGTGTATGTGTGTGTATTTCTGTGTGTGTGAGTGTGTGTATTTCTGTGTGTGTGTATGTGTGTGTATTTCTGTGTATGTGCGTGTGTGTATTTCTGTGTATGTGAGTGTGTGTATTTCTGTGTGTGTGTATGTGTGTGTATTTCTGTGTATGTGAGTGAGTGTATTTCTGTGTATGTGAGTGTGTGTATTTCTGTGTGTGTGTATGTGTGTGTATTTCTGTGTATGTGAGTGTGTGTATTTCTGTGTATGTGAGTGAGTGTATTTCTGTGTGTGTGTGTGTATTTCTGTGTGTGTGTATGTATTTCTGTGTGTGTGTGTGTATTTCTGTGTGTGTGAGTGTGTGTGTATTTCTGTGTGAGTGTGTGTATTTCTGTGTGTGTGTGTGTATTTCTGTGTATGTGAGTGAGTGTATTTCTGTGTGAGTGTGTGTATTTCTGTGTGTGTGTGTGTATTTCTGTGTGTGTGAGTGTGTGTGTATTTCTGTGTGTGTGAGTGTGTGTATTTCTGTGTGTGTGTATGTGTTTGTATTTCTGTGTGTGTGAGTGTGTGTATTTGTGTGTGTGTATGTGTGTGTATTTCTGTGTGTGTGTGAGTGTGAGTGTGTATTTCTGTGTGTGTGAGTGTGTGTGTATTTCTGTGTGTGTGAGTGTGTGTATTTCTGTGTGTGTGTATGTGTGTATTTCTGTGTATGCGAGTGTGTGTATTTCTGTGTGTGAGTGTGTGTATGTATTTCTGTGTATGTGAGTGAGAGTGAGTGTGTGTATTTCTGTGTGTGTGAGTGGGTGAGTATTTCTGTGTGTGTGAGTAGGTGAATGTGTGTATATCTCTGTGTATATGAGTCAGTTTTGTGTGTATTTCTGTGTGCACACGTGTGTATGTGAGTGTGTGTATTTCTGTGTGTGTGTATGTGTGTGTATTTCTGTGTATGTGAGTGAGTGTATTTCTGTGTATGTGAGTGTGTGTATTTCTGTGTGTGTGTATGTGTGTGTATTTCTGTGTATGTGAGTGTGTGTATTTCTGTGTATGTGAGTGTGTGTATTTCTGTGTGTGTGAGTGTGTGTATTTCTGTGTGTGTGTGTGTGTATTTCTGTGTATGTGAGTGTGTGTATTTCTGTGTGTGTGTATGTGTGTGTATTTCTGTGTGTGCGAGTGTGTGTATTTCTGTGTGTGTGTATGTGTGTGTATTTCTGTGTGTGTGTGAGTGTGAGTGTGTATTTCTGTGTGCGAGTGTGTGTATTTCTGTGTGTGTGAGTGTGTGTGTATTTCTGTGTGTGTGAGTGTGTGTATTTCTGTGTGTGTGTATGTGTGTGTATTTCTGTGTGTGTGAGTGTGTGTATTTCTGTGTATGTGAGTGTGTGTATTTCTGTGTGTGTATTTCTGTGTATGTGAGTGTGTGTATTTCTGTGTATGTGAGTGTGTGTATTTCTGTGTATGTGAGTGAGTGTATTTCTGTGTGTGTGAGTGAGTGTGTATTTCTGTGTGTGTGAGTATGTGTATTTCTGTGTATGTGAGTGAGTGTATTTCTGTGTGTGTGTATGTGTGTGTATTTCTGTGTGTGTGTATGTGTGTGTATTTCTGTGTATGTGAGTGTGTGTATTTCTGTGTATGTGAGTGAGTGTATTTCTGTGTATGTGAGTGTGTGTATTTCTGTGTGTGTGAGTGTGTGTGTATTTCTGTGCGTGTGAGTGTGTGTATTTCTGTGTGTGTGAGTGTGTGTGTATTTCTGTGTGTGTGAGTGTGTGTATTTCTGTGTGTGTGTATGTGTGTGTATTTCTGTGTATGCGAGTGTGTGTATTTCTGTGTGTGAGTGTGTGTATGTATTTCTGTGTATGTGAGTGAGAGTGAGTGTGTGTATTTCTGTGTGTGTGAGTGGGTGAGTATTTCTGTGTGTGTGAGTAGGTGAATGTGTGTATATCTCTGTGTATATGAGTGAGTTTTGTGTGTATTTCTGTGTGCACACGTGTGTATGTGAGTGTGTGTATTTCTGTGTGTGTGTATGTGTGTGTATTTCTGTGTGTGTGAGTGTGTGTATTTTTGTGTGTGTGAGTGTGTGTATTTCTGTGTGTGTGTATGTGTGTGTATTTCTGTGTGTGTGAGTGTGTGTATTTCTGTGTGTGTGTATGTGTGTGTATTTCTGTGTATGCGAGTGTGTGTATTTCTGTGTGTGAGTGTGTGTATGTATTTCTGTGTATGTGAGTGAGAGTGAGTGTGTGTATATCTGTGTGTGTGAGTGGGTGAGTATTTCTGTGTGTGTGAGTAGGTGAATGTGTGTATATCTCTGTGTATATGAGTGAGTTTTGTGTGTATTTCTGTGTGCACACGTGTGTATGTGTATGTGTGAGTATTTCGGTGTGTGTGTATGTGTGTGTATTTCTGTGTGTGTGAGTGTGTGTATTTCTGTGTGTGTGTATGTGTGTGTATTTCTGTGTATGTGCGTGTGTGTATTTCTGTGTATGTGAGTGTGTGTATTTCTGTGTGTGTGTATGTGTGTGTATTTCTGTGTATGTGAGTGAGTGTATTTCTGTGTATGTGAGTGTGTGTATTTCTGTGTGTGTGTATGTGTGTGTATTTCTGTGTATGTGAGTGTGTGTATTTCTGTGTATGTGAGTGAGTGTATTTCTGTGTGTGTGTGTGTATTTCTGTGTGTGTGTATGTATTTCTGTGTGTGTGTGTGTATTTCTGTGTGTGTGAGTGTGTGTGTATTTCTGTGTGAGTGTGTGTATTTCTGTGTGTGTGTGTGTATTTCTGTGTATGTGAGTGAGTGTATTTCTGTGTGAGTGTGTGTATTTCTGTGTGTGTGTGTGTATTTCTGTGTGTGTGAGTGTGTGTGTATTTCTGTGTGTGTGAGTGTGTGTATTTCTGTGTGTGTGTATGTGTTTGTATTTCTGTGTGTGTGAGTGTGTGTATTTGTGTGTGTGTATGTGTGTGTATTTCTGTGTGTGTGTGAGTGTGAGTGTGTATTTCTGTGTGTGTGAGTGTGTGTGTATTTCTGTGTGTGTGAGTGTGTGTATTTCTGTGTGTGTGTATGTGTGTATTTCTGTGTATGCGAGTGTGTGTATTTCTGTGTGTGAGTGTGTGTATGTATTTCTGTGTATGTGAGTGAGAGTGAGTGTGTGTATTTCTGTGTGTGTGAGTGGGTGAGTATTTCTGTGTGTGTGAGTAGGTGAATGTGTGTATATCTCTGTGTATATGAGTGAGTTTTGTGTGTATTTCTGTGTGCACACGTGTGTATGTGAGTGTGTGTATTTCTGTGTGTGTGTATGTGTGTGTATTTCTGTGTATGTGAGTGAGTGTATTTCTGTGTATGTGAGTGTGTGTATTTCTGTGTGTGTGTATGTGTGTGTATTTCTGTGTATGTGAGTGTGTGTATTTCTGTGTATGTGAGTGTGTGTATTTCTGTGTGTGTGAGTGTGTGTATTTCTGTGTGTGTGTGTGTGTATTTCTGTGTATGTGAGTGTGTGTATTTCTGTGTGTGTGTATGTGTGTGTATTTCTGTGTGTGCGAGTGTGTGTATTTCTGTGTGTGTGTATGTGTGTGTATTTCTGTGTGTGTGTGAGTGTGAGTGTGTATTTCTGTGTGTGAGTGTGTGTATTTCTGTGTGTGTGAGTGTGTGTGTATTTCTGTGTGTGTGAGTGTGTGTATTTCTGTGTATGTGAGTGTGTGTATTTCTGTGTGTGTATTTCTGTGTATGTGAGTGTGTGTATTTCTGTGTATGTGAGTGTGTGTATTTCTGTGTATGTGAGTGAGTGTATTTTTGTGTGTGTGAGTGAGTGTGTATTTCTGTGTGTGTGAGTATGTGTATTTCTGTGTATGTGAGTGAGTGTATTTCTGTGTGTGTGTATGTGTGTGTATTTCTGTGTGTGTGTATGTGTGTGTATTTCTGTGTATGTGAGTGTGTGTATTTCTGTGTATGTGAGTGAGTGTATTTCTGTGTATGTGAGTGTGTGTATTTCTGTGTGTGTGAGTGTGTGTGTATTTCTGTGCGTGTGAGTGTGTGTATTTCTGTGTGTGTGTATGTGTGTGTATTTCTGTGTGTGTGAGTGTGTGTATTTGTGTGTGTGTATGTGTGTGTATTTCTGTTTGTGTGTGAGTGTGAGTGTGTATTTCTGTGTGTGAGTGTGTGTATTTCTGTGTGTGTGAGTGTGTGTGTATTTCTGTGTGTGTGAGTGTGTGTATTTCTGTGTGTGTGTATGTGTGTATTTCTGTGTATGCGAGTGTGTGTATTTCTGTGTGTGAGTGTGTGTCTGTATTTGTGTGTATGTGAGTGAGAGTGAGTGTGTGTATTTCTGTGTGTGTGAATGGGTGAGTATTTCTGTGTGTGTGAGTAGGTGAATGTGTGTATATCTCTGTGTATATGAGTCAGTTTTGTGTGTATTTCTGTGTGCACACGTGTGTATGTGTATGTGTGTGTATTTCGGTGTGTGTGTATGTGTGTGTATTTCTGTGTATGTGAGTGTGTGTATTTCTGTGTGTGTGTATGTGTGTGTATTTCTGTGTATGTGAGTGTGTGTATTTCTGTGTATGTGAGTGTGTGTATTTCTGTGTGTGTGAGTGTGTGTATTTCTGTGTGTGTGTATGTGTGTGTATTTCTGTGTATGTGAGTGAGTGTATTTCTGTGTATGTGAGTGTGTGTATTTCTGTGTGTGTGAGTGTGTGTATTTCTGTGTATGTGAGTGTGTGTATTTCTGTGTATGTGAGTGTGTGTATTTCTGTGTATGTGAGTGTGTGTATTTCTGTGTGTGTGTATGTGTGTGTATTTCTGTGTGTGTGTATGTGTGTGTATTTCTGTGTGTGTGAGTGTGTGTATTTCTGTGTGTGTGTGTGTGTATTTCTGTGTGTGTGTGAGTGTGAGTGTGTATTTCTGTGTGTGAGTGTGTGTATTTCTGTGTGTGTGAGTGTGTGTGTATTTCTGTGTGTGTGAGTGTGTGTATTTCTGTGTGTGTGTATGTGTGTGTATTTCTGTGTATGCGAGTGTGTGTATTTCTGTGTGTGAGTGTGTGTATGTATTTCTGTGTATGTGAGTGAGAGTGAGTGTGTGTATATCTGTGTGTGTGAGTGGGTGAGTATTTCTGTGTGTGTGAGTAGGTGAATGTGTGTATATCTCTGTATATGAGTGAGTTTTGTGTGTATTTCTGTGTGCACACGTGTGTATGTGTATGTGTGAGTATTTCGGTGTGTGTGTATGTGTGTGTATTTCTGTGTGTGTGAGTGTGTGTATTTCTGTGTGTGTGTATGTGTGTGTATTTCTGTGTATGTGCGTGTGTGTATTTCTGTGTATGTGAGTGTGTGTATTTCTGTGTGTGTGTGTATGTGTGTGTATTTCTGTGTATGTGAGTGAGTGTATTTCTGTGTATGTGAGTGTGTGTATTTCTGTGTGTGTGTATGTGTGTGTATTTCTGTGTATGTGAGTGTGTGTATTTCTGTGTGTGTGTATGTGTGTGTATTTCTGTGTATGTGAGTGTGTGTATTTCTGTGTATGTGAGTGAGTGTATTTCTGTGTGTGTGAGTGAGTGTATTTCTGTGTGTGTGAGTGTGTGTGTATTTCTGTGTGTGTGTGTGTATTTCTGTGTGTGTGAGTGTGTGTATTTCTCTGTGTGTGTGTGAGTGTGAGTGTGTATTTCTGTGTGTGAGTGTGTGTATTTCTGTGTGTGTATGTGTGTGTATTTCTGTGTGTGTGTGAGTGTGTGTATTTCTGTGTGTGTATGTGTGTGTATTTCTGTGTGTGTGTGAGTGTGAGTGTGTATTTCTGTGTGTGAGTGTGTGTATTTCTGTGTGTGTGAGTGTGTGTGTATTTCTGTGTGTGTGAGTGTGTGTATTTCTGTGTGTGTGTATGTGTGTGTATTTCTGTGTATGCGAGTGTGTGTATTTCTGTGTGTGAGTGTGTGTATGTATTTCTGTGTATGTGAGTGAGAGTGAGTGTGTGTATATCTGTGTGTGTGAGTGGGTGAGTATTTCTGTGTGTGTGAGTAGGTGAATGTGTGTATATCTCTGTGTATATGAGTGAGTTTTGTGTGTATTTCTGTGTGCACACGTGTGTATGTGAGTGTGTGTATTTCTGTGTGTGTGTATGTGTGTGTATTTCTGTGTGTGTGAGTGTGTGTATTTTTGTGTGTGTGTATGTGTGTGTATTTCTGTGTATGCGAGTGTGTGTATTTCTGTGTGTGAGTGTGTGTATGTATTTCTGTGTATGTGAGTGAGAGTGAGTGTGTGTATATCTGTGTGTGTGAGTGGGTGAGTATTTCTGTGTGTGTGAGTAGGTGAATGTGTGTATATCTCTGTGTATATGAGTGAGTTTTGTGTGTATTTCTGTGTGCACACGTGTGTATGTGTATGTGTGAGTATTTCGGTGTGTGTGTATGTGTGTGTATTTCTGTGTGTGTGAGTGTGTGTATTTCTGTGTGTGTGTATGTGTGTGTATTTCTGTGTATGTGCGTGTGTGTATTTCTGTGTATGTGAGTGTGTGTATTTCTGTGTGTGTGTGTATGTGTGTGTATTTCTGTGTATGTGAGTGAGTGTATTTCTGTGTATGTGAGTGTGTGTATTTCTGTGTGTGTGTATGTGTGTGTATTTCTGTGTATGTGAGTGTGTGTATTTCTGTGTATGTGAGTGAGTGTATTTCTGTGTGTGTGAGTGTGTGTGTATTTCTGTGTGTGTGTGTACTTCTGTGTGTGTGAGTGTGTGTATTTCTCTGTGTGTGTATGTGTGTGTATTTCTGTGTGTGTGTGAGTGTGAGTGTGTATTTCTGTGTGCGAGTGTGTGTATTTCTGTGTGTGTGAGTGTGTGTGTATTTCTGTGTGTGTGAGTGTGTGTATTTCTGTGTGTGTGTATGTGTGTGTATTTCTGTGTATGCGAGTGTGTGTATTTCTGTGTGTGAGTGTGTGTATGTATTTCTGTGTATGTGAGTGAGAGTGAGTGTGTGTATTTCTGTGTGTGTGAGTGGGTGAGTATTTCTGTGTGTGTGAGTAGGTGAATGTGTGTATATCTCTGTGTATATGAGTGAGTTTTGTGTGTATTTCTGTGTGCACACGTGTGTATGTGAGTGTGTGTATTTCTGTGTGTGTGTATGTGTGTGTATTTCTGTGTGTGTGAGTGTGTGTATTTTTGTGTGTGTGAGTGTGTGTATTTCTGTGTGTGTGTATGTGTGTGTATTTCTGTGTGTGTGAGTGTGTGTATTTCTGTGTGTGTATGTGTGTGTATTTCTGTGTATGCGAGTGTGTGTATTTCTGTGTGTGAGTGTGTGTATGTATTTCTGTGTATGTGAGTGAGAGTGAGTGTGTGTATATCTGTGTGTGTGAGTGGGTGAGTATTTCTGTGTGTGTGAGTAGGTGAATGTGTGTATATCTCTGTGTATATGAGTGAGTTTTGTGTGTATTTCTGTGTGCACACGTGTGTATGTGTATGTGTGAGTATTTCGGTGTGTGTGTATGTGTGTGTATTTCTGTGTGTGTGAGTGTGTGTATTTCTGTGTGTGTGTATGTGTGTGTATTTCTGTGTATGTGCGTGTGTGTATTTCTGTGTATGTGAGTGTGTGTATTTCTGTGTGTGTGTATGTGTGTGTATTTCTGTGTATGTGAGTGAGTGTATTTCTGTGTATGTGAGTGTGTGTATTTCTGTGTGTGTGTATGTGTGTGTATTTCTGTGTATGTGAGTGTGTGTATTTCTGTGTATGTGAGTGAGTGTATTTCTGTGTGTGTGTGTGTATTTCTGTGTGTGTGTATGTATTTCTGTGTGTGTGTGTGTATTTCTGTGTGTGTGAGTGTGTGTGTATTTCTGTGTGAGTGTGTGTATTTCTGTGTGTGTGTGTGTATTTCTGTGTATGTGAGTGAGTGTATTTCTGTGTGAGTGTGTGTATTTCTGTGTGTGTGTGTATTTCTGTGTGTGTGAGTGTGTGTGTATTTCTGTGTGTGTGAGTGTGTGTATTTCTGTGTGTGTGTATGTGTTTGTATTTCTGTGTGTGTGAGTGTGTGTATTTCTGTGTGTGTGAGTGTGTGTATTTCTGTGTGTGTGTATGTGTGTGTATTTCTGTGTATGTGAGTGAGTGTATTTCTGTGTATGTGAGTGTGTGTATTTCTGTGTGTGTGAGTGTGTGTATTTCTGTGTATGTGAGTGTGTGTATTTCTGTGTATGTGAGTGTGTGTATTTCTGTGTATGTGAGTGTGTGTATTTCTGTGTGTGTGTATGTGTGTGTATTTCTGTGTATGTGAGTGAGTGTATTTCTGTGTGTGTGAGTGTGTGTATTTCTGTGTGTGTGAGTGTGTGTGTATTTCTGTGTATGTGAGTGTGTGTATTTCTGTGTGTGTGTATGTGTGTGTATTTCTGTGTGTGTGAGTGTGTGTATTTCTGTGTGTGTGTGTGTGTATTTCTGTGTGTGTGTGAGTGTGAGTGTGTATTTCTGTGTGTGAGTGTGTGTATTTCTGTGTGTGTGAGTGTGTGTGTATTTCTGTGTGTGTGAGTGTGTGTATTTCTGTGTGTGTGTATGTGTATGTATTTCTGTGTATGTGAGTGAGAGTGAGTGTGTGTATATCTGTGTGTGTGAGTGGGTGAGTATTTCTGTGTGTGTGAGTAGGTGAATGTGTGTATATCTCTGTATATGAGTGAGTTTTGTGTGTATTTCTGTGTGCACACGTGTGTATGTGTATGTGTGAGTATTTCGGTGTGTGTGTATGTGTGTGTATTTCTGTGTGTGTGAGTGTGTGTATTTCTGTGTGTGTGTATGTGTGTGTATTTCTGTGTGTGTGAGTGTGTGTATTTCTGTGTGTGTGTATGTGTGTGTATTTCTGTGTATGTGCGTGTGTGTATTTCTGTGTATGTGAGTGTGTGTATTTCTGTGTGTGTGTGTATGTGTGTGTATTTCTGTGTATGTGAGTGAGTGTATTTCTGTGTATGTGAGTGTGTGTATTTCTGTGTGTGTGTATGTGTGTGTATTTCTGTGTATGTGAGTGTGTGTATTTCTGTGTGTGTGAGTGTGTGTATTTCTGTGTATGTGAGTGTGTGTATTTCTGTGTGTGTGTATGTGTGTGTATTTCTGTGTATGTGAGTGTGTGTATTTCTGTGTATGTGAGTGAGTGTATTTCTGTGTGTGTGAGTGAGTGTATTTCTGTGTGTGTGAGTGTGTGTGTATTTCTGTGTGTGTGTGTGTATTTCTGTGTGTGTGAGTGTGTGTATTTCTCTGTGTGTGTGTGAGTGTGAGTGTGTATTTCTGTGTGTGAGTGTGTGTATTTCTGTGTGTGTATGTGTGTGTATTTCTGTGTGTGTGTGAGTGTGTGTATTTCTGTGTGTGTATGTGTGTGTATTTCTGTGTGTGTGTGAGTGTGAGTGTGTATTTCTGTGTGTGAGTGTGTGTATTTCTGTGTGTGTGAGTGTGTGTGTATTTCTGTGTGTGTGAGTGTGTGTATTTCTGTGTGTGTGTATGTGTGTGTATTTCTGTGTATGCGAGTGTGTGTATTTCTGTGTGTGCGTGTGTGTATGTATTTCTGTGTATGTGAGTGAGAGTGAGTGTGTGTATATCTGTGTGTGTGAGTGGGTGAGTATTTCTGTGTGTGTGAGTAGGTGAATGTGTGTATATCTCTGTGTATATGAGTGAGTTTTGTGTGTATTTCTGTGTGCACACGTGTGTATGTGAGTGTGTGTATTTCTGTGTGTGTGTATGTGTGTGTATTTCTGTGTGTGTGAGTGTGTGTATTTTTGTGTGTGTGTATGTGTGTGTATTTCTGTGTATGCGAGTGTGTGTATTTCTGTGTGTGAGTGTGTGTATGTATTTCTGTGTATGTGAGTGAGAGTGAGTGTGTGTATATCTGTGTGTGTGAGTGGGTGAGTATTTCTGTGTGTGTGAGTAGGTGAATGTGTGTATATCTCTGTGTATATGAGTGAGTTTTGTGTGTATTTCTGTGTGCACACGTGTGTATGTGTATGTGTGAGTATTTCGGTGTGTGTGTATGTGTGTGTATTTCTGTGTGTGTGAGTGTGTGTATTTCTGTGTGTGTGTATGTGTGTGTATTTCTGTGTATGTGCGTGTGTGTATTTCTGTGTATGTGAGTGTGTGTATTTCTGTGTGTGTGTGTATGTGTGTGTATTTCTGTGTATGTGAGTGAGTGTATTTCTGTGTATGTGAGTGTGTGTATTTCTGTGTGTGTGTATGTGTGTGTATTTCTGTGTATGTGAGTGTGTGTATTTCTGTGTATGTGAGTGAGTGTATTTCTGTGTGTGTGAGTGTGTGTGTATTTCTGTGTGTGTGTGTGTACTTCTGTGTGTGTGAGTGTGTGTATTTCTCTGTGTGTGTATGTGTGTGTATTTCTGTGTGTGTGTGAGTGTGAGTGTGTATTTCTGTGTGCGAGTGTGTGTATTTCTGTGTGTGTGAGTGTGTGTGTATTTCTGTGTGTGTGAGTGTGTGTATTTCTGTGTGTGTGTATGTGTGTGTATTTCTGTGTATGCGAGTGTGTGTATTTCTGTGTGTGAGTGTGTGTATGTATTTCTGTGTATGTGAGTGAGAGTGAGTGTGTGTATTTCTGTGTGTGTGAGTGGGTGAGTATTTCTGTGTGTGTGAGTAGGTGAATGTGTGTATATCTCTGTGTATATGAGTGAGTTTTGTGTGTATTTCTGTGTGCACACGTGTGTATGTGAGTGTGTGTATTTCTGTGTGTGTGTATGTGTGTGTATTTCTGTGTGTGTGAGTGTGTGTATTTTTGTGTGTGTGAGTGTGTGTATTTCTGTGTGTGTGTATGTGTGTGTATTTCTGTGTGTGTGAGTGTGTGTATTTCTGTGTGTGTGTATGTGTGTGTATTTCTGTGTATGCGAGTGTGTGTATTTCTGTGTGTGAGTGTGTGTATGTATTTCTGTGTATGTGAGTGAGAGTGAGTGTGTGTATATCTGTGTGTGTGAGTGGGTGAGTATTTCTGTGTGTGTGAGTAGGTGAATATGTGTATATCTCTGTGTATATGAGTGAGTTTTGTGTGTATTTCTGTGTGCACACGTGTGTATGTGTATGTGTGAGTATTTCGGTGTGTGTGTATGTGTGTGTATTTCTGTGTGTGTGAGTGTGTGTATTTCTGTGTGTGTGTATGTGTGTGTATTTCTGTGTATGTGCGTGTGTGTATTTCTGTGTATGTGAGTGTGTGTATTTCTGTGTGTGTGTATGTGTGTGTATTTCTGTGTATGTGAGTGAGTGTATTTCTGTGTATGTGAGTGTGTGTATTTCTGTGTGTGTGTATGTGTGTGTATTTCTGTGTATGTGAGTGTGTGTATTTCTGTGTATGTGAGTGAGTGTATTTCTGTGTGTGTGTGTGTATTTCTGTGTGTGTGTATGTATTTCTGTGTGTGTGTGTGTATTTCTGTGTGTGTGAGTGTGTGTGTATTTCTGTGTGAGTGTGTGTATTTCTGTGTGTGTGTGTGTATTTCTGTGTATGTGAGTGAGTGTATTTCTGTGTGAGTGTGTGTATTTCTGTGTGTGTGTGTGTATTTCTGTGTGTGTGAGTGTGTGTGTATTTCTGTGTGTGTGAGTGTGTGTATTTCTGTGTGTGTGTATGTGTTTGTATTTCTGTGTGTGTGAGTGTGTGTATTTGTGTGTGTGTATGTGTGTGTATTTCTGTGTGTGTGTGAGTGTGAGTGTGTATTTCTGTGTGTGTGAGTGTGTGTGTATTTCTGTGTGTGTGAGTGTGTGTATTTCTGTGTGTGTGTATGTGTGTATTTCTGTGTATGCGAGTGTGTGTATTTCTGTGTGTGAGTGTGTGTATGTATTTCTGTGTATGTGAGTGAGAGTGAGTGTGTGTATTTCTGTGTGTGTGAGTGGGTGAGTATTTCTGTGTGTGTGAGTAGGTGAATGTGTGTATATCTCTGTGTATATGAGTCAGTTTTGTGTGTATTTCTGTGTGCACACGTGTGTATGTGAGTGTGTGTATTTCTGTGTGTGTGTATGTGTGTGTATTTCTGTGTATGTGAGTGAGTGTATTTCTGTGTATGTGAGTGTGTGTATTTCTGTGTGTGTGTATGTGTGTGTATTTCTGTGTATGTGAGTGTGTGTATTTCTGTGTATGTGAGTGTGTGTATTTCTGTGTGTGTGAGTGTGTGTATTTCTGTGTGTGTGTGTGTGTATTTCTGTGTATGTGAGTGTGTGTATTTCTGTGTGTGTGTATGTGTGTGTATTTCTGTGTGTGCGAGTGTGTGTATTTCTGTGTGTGTGTATGTGTGTGTATTTCTGTGTGTGTGTGAGTGTGAGTGTGTATTTCTGTGTGCGAGTGTGTGTATTTCTGTGTGTGTGAGTGTGTGTGTATTTCTGTGTGTGTGAGTGTGTGTATTTCTGTGTGTGTGTATGTGTGTGTATTTCTGTGTGTGTGAGTGTGTGTATTTCTGTGTATGTGAGTGTGTGTATTTCTGTGTGTGTATTTCTGTGTATGTGAGTGTGTGTATTTCTGTGTATGTGAGTGTGTGTATTTCTGTGTATGTGAGTGAGTGTATTTCTGTGTGTGTGAGTGAGTGTGTATTTCTGTGTGTGTGAGTATGTGTATTTCTGTGTATGTGAGTGAGTGTATTTCTGTGTGTGTGTATGTGTGTGTATTTCTGTGTGTGTGTATGTGTGTGTATTTCTGTGTATGTGAGTGTGTGTATTTCTGTGTATGTGAGTGAGTGTATTTCTGTGTATGTGAGTGTGTGTATTTCTGTGTGTGTGAGTGTGTGTGTATTTCTGTGTGTGTGAGTGTGTGTATTTCTGTGTGTGTGTATGTGTGTGTATTTCTGTGTGTGTGAGTGTGTGTATTTGTGTGTGTGTATGTGTGTGTATTTCTGTTTGTGTGTGAGTGTGAGTGTGTATTTCTGTGTGTGAGTGTGTGTATTTCTGTGTGTGTGAGTGTGTGTGTATTTCTGTGTGTGTGAGTGTGTGTATTTCTGTGTGTGTGTATGTGTGTATTTCTGTGTATGCGAGTGTGTGTATTTCTGTGTGTGAGTGTGTGTCTGTATTTGTGTGTATGTGAGTGAGAGTGAGTGTGTGTATTTCTGTGTGTGTGAATGGGTGAGTATTTCTGTGTGTGTGAGTAGGTGAATGTGTGTATATCTCTGTGTATATGAGTCAGTTTTGTGTGTATTTCTGTGTGCACACGTGTGTATGTGTATGTGTGTGTATTTCGGTGTGTGTGTATGTGTGTGTATTTCTGTGTATGTGAGTGTGTGTATTTCTGTGTGTGTGTATGTGTGTGTATTTCTGTGTATGTGAGTGTGTGTATTTCTGTGTATGTGAGTGTGTGTATTTCTGTGTGTGTGAGTGTGTGTATTTCTGTGTGTGTGTGTATGTGTGTGTATTTCTGTGTATGTGAGTGAGTGTATTTCTGTGTATGTGAGTGTGTGTATTTCTGTGTGTGTGTATGTGTGTGTATTTCTGTGTATGTGAGTGTGTGTATTTCTGTGTATGTGAGTGAGTGTATTTCTGTGTGTGTGAGTGTGTGTGTATTTCTGTGTGTGTGTGTATTTCTGTGTGTGTGAGTGTGTGTATTTCTCTGTGTGTGTATGTGTGTGTATTTCTGTGTGAGTGTGAGTGTGTATTTCTGTGTGTGAGTGTGTGTATTTCTGTGTGTGTGAGTGTGTGTGTATTTCTGTGTGTGTGAGTGTGTGTATTTCTGTGTGTGTGTATGTGTGTGTATTTCTGTGTATGCGAGTGTGTGTATTTCTGTGTGTGAGTGTGTGTATGTATTTCTGTGTATGTGAGTGAGAGTGAGTGTGTGTATTTCTGTGTGTGTGAGTGGGTGAGTATTTCTGTGTGTGTGAGTAGGTGAATGTGTGTATATCTCTGTGTATATGAGTGAGTTTTGTGTGTATTTCTGTGTGCACACGTGTGTATGTGAGTGTGTGTATTTCTGTGTGTGTGTATGTGTGTGTATTTCTGTGTGTGTGAGTGTGTGTATTTTTGTGTGTGTGAGTGTGTGTATTTCTGTGTGTGTGTATGTGTGTGTATTTCTGTGTGTGTGAGTGTGTGTATTTCTGTGTGTGTGTATGTGTGTGTATTTCTGTGTATGCGAGTGTGTGTATTTCTGTGTGTGAGTGTGTGTATGTATTTCTGTGTATGTGAGTGAGAGTGAGTGTGTGTATATCTGTGTGTGTGAGTGGGTGAGTATTTCTGTGTGTGTGAGTAGGTGAATGTGTGTATATCTCTGTGTATATGAGTGAGTTTTGTGTGTATTTCTGTGTGCACACGTGTGTATGTGTATGTGTGAGTATTTCGGTGTGTGTGTATGTGTGTGTATTTCTGTGTGTGTGAGTGTGTGTATTTCTGTGTGTGTGTATGTGTGTGTATTTCTGTGTATGTGCGTGTGTGTATTTCTGTGTATGTGAGTGTGTGTATTTCTGTGTGTGTGTATGTGTGTGTATTTCTGTGTATGTGAGTGAGTGTATTTCTGTGTATGTGAGTGTGTGTATTTCTGTGTGTGTGTATGTGTGTGTATTTCTGTGTATGTGAGTGTGTGTATTTCTGTGTATGTGAGTGAGTGTATTTCTGTGTGTGTGTGTGTATTTCTGTGTGTGTGTATGTATTTCTGTGTGTGTGTGTGTATTTCTGTGTGTGTGAGTGTGTGTGTATTTCTGTGTGAGTGTGTGTATTTCTGTGTGTGTGTGTGTATTTCTGTGTATGTGAGTGAGTGTATTTCTGTGTGAGTGTGTGTATTTCTGTGTGTGTGTGTGTATTTCTGTGTGTGTGAGTGTGTGTGTATTTCTGTGTGTGTGAGTGTGTGTATTTCTGTGTGTGTGTATGTGTTTGTATTTCTGTGTGTGTGAGTGTGTGTATTTGTGTGTGTGTATGTGTGTGTATTTCTGTGTGTGTGTGAGTGTGAGTGTGTATTTCTGTGTGTGTGAGTGTGTGTGTATTTCTGTGTGTGTGAGTGTGTGTATTTCTGTGTGTGTGTATGTGTGTGTATTTCTGTGTATGCGAGTGTGTGTATTTCTGTGTGTGAGTGTGTGTATGTATTTCTGTGTATGTGAGTGAGAGTGAGTGTGTGTATTTCTGTGTGTGTGAGTGGGTGAGTATTTCTGTGTGTGTGAGTAGGTGAATGTGTGTATATCTCTGTGTATATGAGTGAGTTTTGTGTGTATTTCTGTGTGCACACGTGTGTATGTGAGTGTGTGTATTTCTGTGTGTGTGTATGTGTGTGTATTTCTGTGTATGTGAGTGAGTGTATTTCTGTGTATGTGAGTGTGTGTATTTCTGTGTGTGTGTATGTGTGTGTATTTCTGTGTATGTGAGTGTGTGTATTTCTGTGTATGTGAGTGTGTGTATTTCTGTGTGTGTGAGTGTGTGTATTTCTGTGTGTGTGTGTGTGTATTTCTGTGTATGTGAGTGTGTGTATTTCTGTGTGTGTGTATGTGTGTGTATTTCTGTGTGTGCGAGTGTGTGTATTTCTGTGTGTGTGTATGTGTGTGTATTTCTGTGTGTGTGTGAGTGTGAGTGTGTATTTCTGTGTGTGAGTGTGTGTATTTCTGTGTGTGTGAGTGTGTGTGTATTTCTGTGTGTGTGAGTGTGTGTATTTCTGTGTATGTGAGTGTGTGTATTTCTGTGTGTGTATTTCTGTGTATGTGAGTGTGTGTATTTCTGTGTATGTGAGTGTGTGTATTTCTGTGTATGTGAGTGAGTGTATTTTTGTGTGTGTGAGTGAGTGTGTATTTCTGTGTGTGTGAGTATGTGTATTTCTGTGTATGTGAGTGAGTGTATTTCTGTGTGTGTGTATGTGTGTGTATTTCTGTGTGTGTGTATGTGTGTGTATTTCTGTGTATGTGAGTGTGTGTATTTCTGTGTATGTGAGTGAGTGTATTTCTGTGTATGTGAGTGTGTGTATTTCTGTGTGTGTGAGTGTGTGTGTATTTCTGTGCGTGTGAGTGTGTGTATTTCTGTGTGTGTGTATGTGTGTGTATTTCTGTGTGTGTGAGTGTGTGTATTTGTGTGTGTGTATGTGTGTGTATTTCTGTTTGTGTGTGAGTGTGAGTGTGTATTTCTGTGTGTGAGTGTGTGTATTTCTGTGTGTGTGAGTGTGTGTGTATTTCTGTGTGTGTGAGTGTGTGTATTTCTGTGTGTGTGTATGTGTGTATTTCTGTGTATGCGAGTGTGTGTATTTCTGTGTGTGAGTGTGTGTCTGTATTTGTGTGTATGTGAGTGAGAGTGAGTGTGTGTATTTCTGTGTGTGTGAATGGGTGAGTATTTCTGTGTGTGTGAGTAGGTGAATGTGTGTATATCTCTGTGTATATGAGTCAGTTTTGTGTGTATTTCTGTGTGCACACGTGTGTATGTGTATGTGTGTGTATTTCGGTGTGTGTGTATGTGTGTGTATTTCTGTGTATGTGAGTGTGTGTATTTCTGTGTGTGTGTATGTGTGTGTATTTCTGTGTATGTGAGTGTGTGTATTTCTGTGTATGTGAGTGTGTGTATTTCTGTGTGTGTGAGTGTGTGTATTTCTGTGTGTGTGTATGTGTGTGTATTTCTGTGTATGTGAGTGAGTGTATTTCTGTGTATGTGAGTGTGTGTATTTCTGTGTGTGTGAGTGTGTGTATTTCTGTGTATGTGAGTGTGTGTATTTCTGTGTATGTGAGTGTGTGTATTTCTGTGTATGTGAGTGTGTGTATTTCTGTGTGTGTGTATGTGTGTGTATTTCTGTGTATGTGAGTGAGTGTATTTCTGTGTGTGTGAGTGTGTGTATTTCTGTGTGTGTGAGTGTGTGTGTATTTCTGTGTATGTGAGTGTGTGTATTTCTGTGTGTGTGTATGTGTGTGTATTTCTGTGTGTGTGAGTGTGTGTATTTCTGTGTGTGTGTGTGTGTATTTCTGTGTGTGTGTGAGTGTGAGTGTGTATTTCTGTGTGTGAGTGTGTGTATTTCTGTGTGTGTGAGTGTGTGTGTATTTCTGTGTGTGTGAGTGTGTGTATTTCTGTGTGTGTGTATGTGTGTGTATTTCTGTGTATGCGAGTGTGTGTATTTCTGTGTGTGAGTGTGTGTATGTATTTCTGTGTATGTGAGTGAGAGTGAGTGTGTGTATATCTGTGTGTGTGAGTGGGTGAGTATTTCTGTGTGTGTGAGTAGGTGAATGTGTGTATATCTCTGTATATGAGTGAGTTTTGTGTGTATTTCTGTGTGCACACGTGTGTATGTGTATGTGTGAGTATTTCGGTGTGTGTGTATGTGTGTGTATTTCTGTGTGTGTGAGTGTGTGTATTTCTGTGTGTGTGTATGTGTGTGTATTTCTGTGTATGTGCGTGTGTGTATTTCTGTGTATGTGAGTGTGTGTATTTCTGTGTGTGTGTGTATGTGTGTGTATTTCTGTGTATGTGAGTGAGTGTATTTCTGTGTATGTGAGTGTGTGTATTTCTGTGTGTGTGTATGTGTGTGTATTTCTGTGTATGTGAGTGTGTGTATTTCTGTGTGTGTGTATGTGTGTGTATTTCTGTGTATGTGAGTGTGTGTATTTCTGTGTATGTGAGTGAGTGTATTTCTGTGTGTGTGAGTGAGTGTATTTCTGTGTGTGTGAGTGTGTGTGTATTTCTGTGTGTGTGTGTGTATTTCTGTGTGTGTGAGTGTGTGTATTTCTCTGTGTGTGTGTGAGTGTGAGTGTGTATTTCTGTGTGTGAGTGTGTGTATTTCTGTGTGTGTATGTGTGTGTATTTCTGTGTGTGTGTGAGTGTGTGTATTTCTGTGTGTGTATGTGTGTGTATTTCTGTGTGTGTGTGAGTGTGAGTGTGTATTTCTGTGTGTGAGTGTGTGTATTTCTGTGTGTGTGAGTGTGTGTGTATTTCTGTGTGTGTGAGTGTGTGTATTTCTGTGTGTGTGTATGTGTGTGTATTTCTGTGTATGCGAGTGTGTGTATTTCTGTGTGTGAGTGTGTGTATGTATTTCTGTGTATGTGAGTGAGAGTGAGTGTGTGTATATCTGTGTGTGTGAGTGGGTGAGTATTTCTGTGTGTGTGAGTAGGTGAATGTGTGTATATCTCTGTGTATATGAGTGAGTTTTGTGTGTATTTCTGTGTGCACACGTGTGTATGTGAGTGTGTGTATTTCTGTGTGTGTGTATGTGTGTGTATTTCTGTGTGTGTGAGTGTGTGTATTTTTGTGTGTGTGTATGTGTGTGTATTTCTGTGTATGCGAGTGTGTGTATTTCTGTGTGTGAGTGTGTGTATGTATTTCTGTGTATGTGAGTGAGAGTGAGTGTGTGTATATCTGTGTGTGTGAGTGGGTGAGTATTTCTGTGTGTGTGAGTAGGTGAATGTGTGTATATCTCTGTGTATATGAGTGAGTTTTGTGTGTATTTCTGTGTGCACACGTGTGTATGTGTATGTGTGAGTATTTCGGTGTGTGTGTATGTGTGTGTATTTCTGTGTGTGTGAGTGTGTGTATTTCTGTGTGTGTGTATGTGTGTGTATTTCTGTGTATGTGCGTGTGTGTATTTCTGTGTATGTGAGTGTGTGTATTTCTGTGTGTGTGTGTATGTGTGTGTATTTCTGTGTATGTGAGTGAGTGTATTTCTGTGTATGTGAGTGTGTGTATTTCTGTGTGTGTGTATGTGTGTGTATTTCTGTGTATGTGAGTGTGTGTATTTCTGTGTATGTGAGTGAGTGTATTTCTGTGTGTGTGAGTGTGTGTGTATTTCTGTGTGTGTGTGTACTTCTGTGTGTGTGAGTGTGTGTATTTCTCTGTGTGTGTATGTGTGTGTATTTCTGTGTGTGTGTGAGTGTGAGTGTGTATTTCTGTGTGCGAGTGTGTGTATTTCTGTGTGTGTGAGTGTGTGTGTATTTCTGTGTGTGTGAGTGTGTGTATTTCTGTGTGTGTGTATGTGTGTGTATTTCTGTGTATGCGAGTGTGTGTATTTCTGTGTGTGAGTGTGTGTATGTATTTCTGTGTATGTGAGTGAGAGTGAGTGTGTGTATTTCTGTGTGTGTGAGTGGGTGAGTATTTCTGTGTGTGTGAGTAGGTGAATGTGTGTATATCTCTGTGTATATGAGTGAGTTTTGTGTGTATTTCTGTGTGCACACGTGTGTATGTGAGTGTGTGTATTTCTGTGTGTGTGTATGTGTGTGTATTTCTGTGTGTGTGAGTGTGTGTATTTTTGTGTGTGTGAGTGTGTGTATTTCTGTGTGTGTGTATGTGTGTGTATTTCTGTGTGTGTGAGTGTGTGTATTTCTGTGTGTGTGTATGTGTGTGTATTTCTGTGTATGCGAGTGTGTGTATTTCTGTGTGTGAGTGTGTGTATGTATTTCTGTGTATGTGAGTGAGAGTGAGTGTGTGTATATCTGTGTGTGTGAGTGGGTGAGTATTTCTGTGTGTGTGAGTAGGTGAATGTGTGTATATCTCTGTGTATATGAGTGAGTTTTGTGTGTATTTCTGTGTGCACACGTGTGTATGTGTATGTGTGAGTATTTCGGTGTGTGTGTATGTGTGTGTATTTCTGTGTGTGTGAGTGTGTGTATTTCTGTGTGTGTGTATGTGTGTGTATTTCTGTGTATGTGCGTGTGTGTATTTCTGTGTATGTGAGTGTGTGTATTTCTGTGTGTGTGTATGTGTGTGTATTTCTGTGTATGTGAGTGAGTGTATTTCTGTGTATGTGAGTGTGTGTATTTCTGTGTGTGTGTATGTGTGTGTATTTCTGTGTATGTGAGTGTGTGTATTTCTGTGTATGTGAGTGAGTGTATTTCTGTGTGTGTGTGTGTATTTCTGTGTGTGTGTATGTATTTCTGTGTGTGTGTGTGTATTTCTGTGTGTGTGAGTGTGTGTGTATTTCTGTGTGAGTGTGTGTATTTCTGTGTGTGTGTGTGTATTTCTGTGTATGTGAGTGAGTGTATTTCTGTGTGAGTGTGTGTATTTCTGTGTGTGTGTGTATTTCTGTGTGTGTGAGTGTGTGTGTATTTCTGTGTGTGTGAGTGTGTGTATTTCTGTGTGTGTGTATGTGTTTGTATTTCTGTGTGTGTGAGTGTGTGTATTTGTGTGTGTGTATGTGTGTGTATTTCTGTGTGTGTGTGAGTGTGAGTGTGTATTTCTGTGTGTGTGAGTGTGTGTGTATTTCTGTGTGTGTGAGTGTGTGTATTTCTGTGTGTGTGTATGTGTGTATTTCTGTGTATGCGAGTGTGTGTATTTCTGTGTGTGAGTGTGTGTATGTATTTCTGTGTATGTGAGTGAGAGTGAGTGTGTGTATTTCTGTGTGTGTGAGTGGGTGAGTATTTCTGTGTGTGTGAGTAGGTGAATGTGTGTATATCTCTGTGTATATGAGTGAGTTTTGTGTGTATTTCTGTGTGCACACGTGTGTATGTGAGTGTGTGTATTTCTGTGTGTGTGTATGTGTGTGTATTTCTGTGTATGTGAGTGAGTGTATTTCTGTGTATGTGAGTGAGTGTATTTCTGTGTATGTGAGTGTGTGTATTTCTGTGTGTGTGAGTGTGTGTATTTCTGTGTGTGTGTATGTGTGTGTATTTCTGTGTATGTGAGTGTGTGTATTTCTGTGTATGTGAGTGTGTGTATTTCTGTGTGTGTGAGTGTGTGTATTTCTGTGTGTGTGTGTGTGTATTTCTGTGTATGTGAGTGTGTGTATTTCTGTGTGTGTGTATGTGTGTGTATTTCTGTGTGTGCGAGTGTGTGTATTTCTGTGTGTGTGTATGTGTGTGTATTTCTGTGTGTGTGTGAGTGTGAGTGTGTATTTCTGTGTGCGAGTGTGTGTATTTCTGTGTGTGTGAGTGTGTGTGTATTTCTGTGTGTGTGAGTGTGTGTATTTCTGTGTGTGTGTATGTGTGTGTATTTCTGTGTGTGTGAGTGTGTGTATTTCTGTGTATGTGAGTGTGTGTATTTCTGTGTGTGTATTTCTGTGTATGTGAGTGTGTGTATTTCTGTGTATGTGAGTGTGTGTATTTCTGTGTATGTGAGTGAGTGTATTTCTGTGTGTGTGAGTGAGTGTGTATTTCTGTGTGTGTGAGTATGTGTATTTCTGTGTATGTGAGTGAGTGTATTTCTGTGTGTGTGTATGTGTGTGTATTTCTGTGTGTGTGTATGTGTGTGTATTTCTGTGTATGTGAGTGTGTGTATTTCTGTGTATGTGAGTGAGTGTATTTCTGTGTATGTGAGTGTGTGTATTTCTGTGTGTGTGAGTGTGTGTGTATTTCTGTGTGTGTGAGTGTGTGTATTTCTGTGTGTGTGTATGTGTGTGTATTTCTGTGTGTGTGAGTGTGTGTATTTGTGTGTGTGTATGTGTGTGTATTTCTGTTTGTGTGTGAGTGTGAGTGTGTATTTCTGTGTGTGAGTGTGTGTATTTCTGTGTGTGTGAGTGTGTGTGTATTTCTGTGTGTGTGAGTGTGTGTATTTCTGTGTGTGTGTATGTGTGTATTTCTGTGTATGCGAGTGTGTGTATTTCTGTGTGTGAGTGTGTGTCTGTATTTGTGTGTATGTGAGTGAGAGTGAGTGTGTGTATTTCTGTGTGTGTGAATGGGTGAGTATTTCTGTGTGTGTGAGTAGGTGAATGTGTGTATATCTCTGTGTATATGAGTCAGTTTTGTGTGTATTTCTGTGCACACGTGTGTATGTGTATGTGTGTGTATTTCGGTGTGTGTGTATGTGTGTGTATTTCTGTGTATGTGAGTGTGTGTATTTCTGTGTGTGTGTATGTGTGTGTATTTCTGTGTATGTGAGTGTGTGTATTTCTGTGTATGTGAGTGTGTGTATTTCTGTGTGTGTGAGTGTGTGTATTTCTGTGTGTGTGTATGTGTGTGTATTTCTGTGTATGTGAGTGAGTGTATTTCTGTGTATGTGAGTGTGTGTATTTCTGTGTGTGTGAGTGTATTTCTGTGTATGTGAGTGTGTGTATTTCTGTGTATGTGAGTGTGTGTATTTCTGTGTATGTGAGTGTGTGTATTTCTGTGTGTGTGTATGTGTGTGTATTTCTGTGTATGTGAGTGAGTGTATTTCTGTGTGTGTGAGTGTGTGTATTTCTGTGTGTGTGTATGTGTGTGTATTTCTGTGTGTGTGAGTGTGTGTATTTCTGTGTGTGTGTGTGTGTATTTCTGTGTGTGTGTGAGTGTGAGTGTGTATTTCTGTGTGTGAGTGTGTGTATTTCTGTGTGTGTGAGTGTGTGTGTATTTCTGTGTGTGTGAGTGTGTGTATTTCTGTGTGTGTGTATGTGTGTGTATTTCTGTGTATGCGAGTGTGTGTATTTCTGTGTGTGAGTGTGTGTATGTATTTCTGTGTATGTGAGTGAGAGTGAGTGTGTGTATATCTGTGTGTGTGAGTGGGTGAGTATTTCTGTGTGTGTGAGTAGGTGAATGTGTGTATATCTCTGTATATGAGTGAGTTTTGTGTGTATTTCTGTGTGCACACGTGTGTATGTGTATGTGTGAGTATTTCGGTGTGTGTGTATGTGTGTGTATTTCTGTGTGTGTGAGTGTGTGTATTTCTGTGTGTGTGTATGTGTGTGTATTTCTGTGTATGTGCGTGTGTGTATTTCTGTGTATGTGAGTGTGTGTATTTCTGTGTGTGTGTGTATGTGTGTGTATTTCTGTGTATGTGAGTGAGTGTATTTCTGTGTATGTGAGTGTGTGTATTTCTGTGTGTGTGTATGTGTGTGTATTTCTGTGTATGTGAGTGTGTGTATTTCTGTGTGTGTGAGTGTGTGTATTTCTGTGTATGTGAGTGTGTGTATTTCTGTGTGTGTGTATGTGTGTGTATTTCTGTGTATGTGAGTGTGTGTATTTCTGTGTATGTGAGTGAGTGTATTTCTGTGTGTGTGAGTGAGTGTATTTCTGTGTGTGTGAGTGTGTGTGTATTTCTGTGTGTGTGTGTGTATTTCTGTGTGTGTGAGTGTGTGTATTTCTCTGTGTGTGTATGTGTGTGTATTTCTGTGTGTGTGTGAGTGTGAGTGTGTATTTCTGTGTGTGAGTGTGTGTATTTCTGTGTGTGTGAGTGTGTGTGTATTTCTGTGTGTGTGAGTGTGTGTATTTCTGTGTGTGTGTATGTGTGTGTATTTCTGTGTATGCGAGTGTGTGTATTTCTGTGTGTGAGTGTGTGTATGTATTTCTGTGTATGTGAGTGAGAGTGAGTGTGTGTATATCTGTGTGTGTGAGTGGGTGAGTATTTCTGTGTGTGTGAGTAGGTGAATGTGTGTATATCTCTGTGTATATGAGTGAGTTTTGTGTGTATTTCTGTGTGCACACGTGTGTATGTGAGTGTGTGTATTTCTGTGTGTGTGTATGTGTGTGTATTTCTGTGTGTGTGAGTGTGTGTATTTTTGTGTGTGTGTATGTGTGTGTATTTCTGTGTATGCGAGTGTGTGTATTTCTGTGTGTGAGTGTGTGTATGTATTTCTGTGTATGTGAGTGAGAGTGAGTGTGTGTATATCTGTGTGTGTGAGTGGGTGAGTATTTCTGTGTGTGTGAGTAGGTGAATGTGTGTATATCTCTGTGTATATGAGTGAGTTTTGTGTGTATTTCTGTGTGCACACGTGTGTATGTGTATGTGTGAGTATTTCGGTGTGTGTGTATGTGTATGTATTTCTGTGTGTGTGAGTGTGTGTATTTCTGTGTGTGTGAGTGTGTGTATTTCTGTGTGTGTGTATGTGTGTGTATTTCTGTGTATGTGCGTGTGTGTATTTCTGTGTATGTGAGTGTGTGTATTTCTGTGTGTGTGTGTATGTGTGTGTATTTCTGTGTATGTGAGTGAGTGTATTTCTGTGTATGTGAGTGTGTGTATTTCTGTGTGTGTGTATGTGTGTGTATTTCTGTGTATGTGAGTGTGTGTATTTCTGTGTATGTGAGTGAGTGTATTTCTGTGTGTGTGAGTGTGTGTGTATTTCTGTGTGTGTGTGTACTTCTGTGTGTGTGAGTGTGTGTATTTCTCTGTGTGTGTATGTGTGTGTATTTCTGTGTGTGTGTGAGTGTGAGTGTGTATTTCTGTGTGCGAGTGTGTGTATTTCTGTGTGTGTGAGTGTGTGTGTATTTCTGTGTGTGTGAGTGTGTGTATTTCTGTGTGTGTGTATGTGTGTGTATTTCTGTGTATGCGAGTGTGTGTATTTCTGTGTGTGAGTGTGTGTATGTATTTCTGTGTATGTGAGTGAGAGTGAGTGTGTGTATTTCTGTGTGTGTGAGTGGGTGAGTATTTCTGTGTGTGTGAGTAGGTGAATGTGTGTATATCTCTGTGTATATGAGTGAGTTTTGTGTGTATTTCTGTGTGCACACGTGTGTATGTGAGTGTGTGTATTTCTGTGTGTGTGTATGTGTGTGTATTTCTGTGTGTGTGAGTGTGTGTATTTTTGTGTGTGTGTATGTGTGTGTATTTCTGTGTATGCGAGTGTGTGTATTTCTGTGTGTGAGTGTGTGTATGTATTTCTGTGTATGTGAGTGAGTGTATTTCTGTGTATGTGAGTGTGTGTATTTCTGTGTGTGTGTATGTGTGTGTATTTCTGTGTATGTGAGTGTGTGTATTTCTGTGTATGTGAGTGAGTGTATTTCTGTGTGTGTGTGAGTGTGTGTATTTCTGTGTGTGTGTATGTGTGTGTATATCTGTGTATGTGAGTGTGTGTATATCTCTGTGTATATGAGTCAGTTTTGTGTGTATTTCTGTGTGCACACGTGTGTATGTGTATGTGTGTGTATTTCCGTGTGTGTGAGTGTGTGTGTATTTCTGTGTGTATTTCTGTGTGTGTGTATGTGTGTGCATTTCTGTGTGTGTGAGTGTGTGTATTTCTGTGTATGCGAGTGTGTGAGTGTGAGTGTGTATTTCTGTGTGTGAGTGTGTGTATTTCTGTGTATGTGAGTGTGTGTATTTCTCTGTGAGTGT
>NW_027310138.1:90000-97500 GCF_047496795.1 Chiloscyllium punctatum
GAGGTATTCCCTCCAGGTGTTGGCGGGCGTGGAGGGCCAGCTGCCGAGGGCTGGAGTCACCGTGACGACGTACTGGAACCAGCTGGTGCTGGTGAGCGTGCTGCTGGTGGTGTCTGTACTGACATTGGTCACCTACATCGGGTACCATCGCTCCCAGAGCTGCTGGGCATGGAAGCGAGTCCGAGTTGGCCAGAGCCCCCCGGACAGCGGAGAGCAGGGGGAAATCCGGCCTGGCCCCCCATCTCCGGGGAGTGACTCTCGGATGCACCAGACGCACCACTCTGGCGCCGAAGTCAATCTGCAGGGATCACAATTGCCCCTAAATTGAACTGCCTGGAGGAAGCTGGTGCGGGTGGAGGGAAGGGGAGGTGAGGGTGGGGTTGTAGTGGGGGGGTGATGGGAGAGAGCATCGCATGGACCTGGACCTCCTCCCCAATCCGTCCTGGTTTTTTTTGGGCTGGGGAGAGAAAAGTGCGGTGACTCGGGGACCAGTGAGCAGGGAGCTTTGCGTTTCGCGGCTTTTACATTTCTCAGTGGCGTTTGCGCGATTGGCGTCTCGTCAGGAGGGTGCGGGGAAGGGGAGGGGCACAAGGGTGCACTCTCCCAGTTCTCTCGACCCCCCCCCTCCCCACCCCACCCCACCCCACCTCCGTGGGACAGACGGGACCCAGGAGGACCGGGTAGACCGGACTCGGAGAAACATTCCAATGCCCACTGGCACTGACCTGGAGCCCCTATACCACTCAGCCCAGGTGGGTACAATGGCTGGGGGATGAGGAGGCCTACATAAACATAGCCCCTTCAGGGTGAGGGTAGTGTCAGTGTGTGAGGGTATACCCTGCGGTGGGTACTGTAGGGGGTATACCCTGCGGTGGGTACTGTAGGGGGTATACCCTGCAGGGGGTACTGTAGGGGGTATGCCCTGCAGGGGGTACTGTAGGGGGTATACCCTGCAGGGGGTACTGTAGGGGGTATACCCTGCGGTGGGTACTGTAGGGGGTATACCCTGCAGTGGGTACTGTAGGGGTATACCCTGTGGTGGGTACTGTAGGGGGTATACCCCGCGGTGGGTACTGTAGGGGGTATACCCCGCGGTGGGTACTGTAGGGGGTATACCCTGCAGGGGGTACTGTGGGGGGTATACCCCGCGGTGGGTACTGTAGGGGGTATACCCCGCAGTGGGTACTGTAGGGGGTATACCCTGCCGCTGAGTGTTGGCGGTGGAGGGTGTTGAAGGGAATTGGTCGGGTGGAGGGGTGAATGATCAAGAAAGTCAGGCTGGTTTCTGTGACCCAGAAACAGGGCTGGCAGGGGGATGGGGGGAGGGTGAGAGAGACTGTGTGTCTACGAGAGAGAGAGAGAGAGAGAGAGTGTGTGTGTGTGAGTGTGTGTGTGTGAGAGAGAGAGAGTGTGTGTGAGAGAGAGTGTGTGTGAGAATGTGAGAGTGAGAGAGCGTGTGAGAGTTTGAGTGTGTGTGTGTGTGTGAGAGAGTGTGTGTGTGTGTGTGAGAGAGAGAGAGTGTGTGTGAGAGAGAGAGTGTGTGAGAATGTGAGAGTGAGAGAGCGTGTGAGAGTTTGAGTGTGTGTGAGTGAGTGTGTGTGTGAGAGAGTGTGTGTGTGTGTGAAAGAGAGTGTGTGTGTGTGTGTGTGAGAGAGAGTGTGTGTGTGTGTGTGTGAGAGAGAGTGTGTGTGAAAGAGAGTGTGTATGTGTGAGAGAGAGAGTGTGTGTGAAAGAGAGTGTGTATGTGTGTGTGTGAGAGAGTGTGTGTGAAAGAGAATGTGTATGTGTGAGAGTGTGAGAGTGATAGAGCGTGTGAGAGTTTGTGACTGTGTGAGTGAGTGTGTGTGAGAGAGTGTGTGTGTGTGTGTGTGTGAGAGAGAGAGAGTGTGTATGTGTGTGAGAGTGAGAGAGTGTGTGTGAGAGTGAGAGAGTGTGTGTGAGAGTGAGAGAGTGTGTATGAGAGAGAGTGTGTGAGAGAGTGAGTGTGTGTGTGTCTGGGAGAGTGTGCGTCTGTGAGAGAGAGAGTGAGTGTATGAGAAAGAGAGTGTGTGTGTGTGAGAGTGTGTGAGAGAGAGTGTGAGAGTGTGTGTGTGTGTCAGTCTGAGTGAGTGTGTGTGTGAGAGAGAGAGTGTGTATGTGTGTGAGAAAGAGAGTGTGTGTGAGAGTGAGAGAGTGTGTGTGAGAGAGAGTGTGTGAGAGAGTGAGTGTGTGTCTGTGGGAGAGTGTGCGTCTGTGAGAGTGTGAGTGTGTGAGAAAGAGTGTGTGTGAGAGTGTGTGTGAATGTGTGAGAGAGAGTGTGAGAGTGTGTGTGTGTGTCAGTCTGAGTGAGTGTGTGTGAGTATGTGAGAGTGAGAGAGTGAGTGTGAGAGTGTGTGTGTGCGTGTGAGAGTGTGAGTGAGAGAGTGAGTGTGAGAGTGAGTGTGAGAGAGTGTGTGTGAGAGTGAGTGTGTGAGAGTGAGTGTGTGTGAGAGAGTGAGTGTGTGTGAGTGAGTGTGTGTGAGTGAGTGTGTGTGAGTGTGAGTGTGTGTGAGAGTGAGTTTGTGTGAGAGAGTGTGTGTGACAGTGAGTGTGTGTGAGAGTGAGAGTGTGTGTGAGTGAGTGAGTGTGAGAGTGAGTGTGTGTGAGTGAGTGTGTGTGAGAGTAAGTGTGTGTGAGAGTGAGTGAGTGTGTGTGTGTGTGTGAGAGTGAGTGTGTGTGAGAGTGAGTGTGTGTGAGAGTGAGAGTGTGTGTGAGAGTGAGTGAGTGTGAGAGTGAGTGTGCGTGAGTGAGTGAGTGTGTGTGAGAGTAAGTGTGTGAGTGAGTGAGTGTGTGAGTGAGTGAGTGTGTGTGAGAGTGAGAGTGTGTGTGAGAGTGAGTGAGTGAGTGTGAGAGTGAGTGTGTGTGAGAGTAAGTGTGTGTGAGAGTGTGTGTGTGTGAGAGTGTGTGTGAGTGAGTGAGTGTGTGTGTGAGAGTGAGTGTGTGTGAGTGAGTGAGTGTGTGTGAGAGTGAGTGAGTGTGTGTGAGAGTGTGTGTGTGTGAGAGTGTGTGAGAGTGAGTGTGTGTGTGAGTGAGTGTATGTGAGTGAGTGTGTGTGTGAGTGAGTGAGTGTGTGTGAGAGTGAGTGAGTGTGTGTGAGAGTAAGTGTGTGTGAGTGTGTGTGTGTGAGAGTGTGTGTGTGAGTGAGTGAGTGTGTGTGTGAGAGTGAGTGTGTGTGAGTGAGTGAGTGTGTGTGAGAGTGAGTGTGTGTGAGAGTGAGTGTGTGTGAGAGTGAGTGAGTGAGTGTGAGAGTGTGTGTGAGAGTGAGTGAGTGAGTGTGAGAGTGAGAGTGTGTGTGAGAGTGAGTGTGTGAGAGTGAGAGTGTGTGTGAGAGTGAGTGAGTGAGTGTGAGAGTGAGTGTGTGAGTGTGTGTGAGTGAGAGTGTGTGTGAGAGTGAGTGTGTGTGAGTGAGAGTGTGTGTGAGTGTGAGAGTGTGTGTGTGAGTGAGTGAGTGTGAGAGTGTGTGTGAGTGGGTGTGTGTGTGAGTGAGTGGGTGTGTGTGTGAGTGAGTGGGTGTGTGAGTGAGTGTGTGTGTGAGAGTGAGTGGGTGTGTGTGTGAGTGTGTGTGTGTGAGAGGTGTGTGTGTGTGAGTGTGTGTGAGTGTGTGAGAGTGAGTGGGTGTGTGTGAGAGTGAGTGAGTGTGAGAGTGTGTGTGTGAGTGAGTGAGTGTGAGAGTGTGTGTGTGTGAGTGTGTGTGAGTGGGTGTGTGAGTGAGTGTGTGTGTGTGAGAGTGAGTGGGTGTGTGTGAGAGTGAGTGAGTGTGAGAGTGTGTGTGTGTGAGTGTGTGTGTGAGTGTGTGTGTGTGAGTGTGTGTGAGTGTGTGAGAGTGAGTGGGTGTGTGTGAGAGTGAGTGAGTGTGAGAGTGTGTGTGTGAGTGAGTGAGTGTGAGAGGTGTGTGTGTGTGAGTGTGTGTGAGTGGGTGTGTGAGTGAGTGTGTGTGTGTGAGAGTGAGTGGGTGTGTGTGAGAGTGAGTGAGTGTGAGAGTGTGTGTGTGAGTGAGTGAGTGTGAGAGTGTGTGTGTGTGAGTGTGTGTGAGTGGGTGTGTGAGTGAGTGTGTGTGTGTGAGAGTGAGTGGGTGTGTGTGAGAGTGAGTGAGTGTGAGAGAGTGTGTGTGTGAGTGTGTGTGTGAGTGGGTGTGTGTCCTGGGGGAGTCTCTCTCCCCCTCCCGGTGGCTGTAATCTCTGAGGCGGTTCTTGTTCCGGCCTTGTCTTCCTGTTGTGTTCCTGAAAGCAATGCCATGTCTCTGTAAATGTTTCGATCACAATAAATCAGATGTTCTCACAGGCCCAGCACCGTCCGTGATGACAGGAGCAGGCTGTTGGAGAGAGATACCGCGTGGGTCTAATCAACTAGGGCAGGCATCACACCTCACACTGCAGGGAACATACTCCAGGGTTCAGGGAACATGCTGGGTGTGTACTGGCAGGTACAGGGCTCACAGGAGGGGGGGGGGGGGGAGAGGAATAGGGAGGGGTTGTAGGGACTGGAGGGGGTGACAGAGATAGGGAGGGGGTATAGGGACTGGGGGGGTGACAGAGATAGGGAGGGGATGTAGGGGGGGGTGACAGAGATAGGGAGGGGGTGTAGGGGGCTGGAGGGGGTGACAGAGATAGGGAGGGGGTGTAGGGGGCTGGAGGGAGTGACTGAGATAGGGAGGGGATGTAGGGGCTGGAGGGGGTGACAGAGATAGGGAGGGGGTGTAGGGGCTGGAGGGGGTGACAGAGATAGGGAGGGGGTGTAGGGACTGGAGGGGGTGATAGAGATAGGGAGGGGGTATAGGGACTGGAGGGGGTGATAGAGATAGGGAGGGGGTGTAGGGGCTGGAGGGGGTGACAGGGATAGGGAGGGGATATAGGGGCTGGAGGGGGTGACAGAGATAGGGAGGGGGTGACAGGGATAGGGAGGGGATATAGGGGCTGGAGGGGGTGACAGGGATAGGGAGGGGGTGACAGGGATAGGGAGGGGGTGACAGAGATAGGGAGGGGGTGACAGGGATAGGGAGGGGGTGACAGGGATAGGGAGGGGGTGTCGAGTCAGTGAAAACCACTGTCTGATTGGGGAATGGAGATGAAGAAACAGAGCGATCCCATCAGGGAGAGAGGGGGACACAGGCCAAACCACAGGCCCTGAGACACAGGAAGTGAGAACCACATAGAGACAGAAAACATTCAGCTCAGCACCTTCACCAAGAGGCCACTCCAGTCTGACACAATCACCGCAAAACTCCCTCTACACTGTCCCCCATCAAACACTCCCAGGGACAGGGACAGCACGGGGTTAGATACAGAGTAAAGCTTCCTCTACACTGTCCGCCCCCATCACACACTCCCAGGGACAGGGACAGCACGGGGTTAGATACAGAGTAAAGCTCCCTCTACACTGTCCCCCATCAAACACTCCCCAGGGACAGGGACAGCACGGGGTTAGATACAGAGTAAAACTCTCTCTACACTGTCCCCCATCAAACACTCCCAGGGACAAGACAGCACGGGGTTAGATACAGAGTAAAACTCTCTCTACACTGTCCCCCATCAAACACTCCCCAGGGACAAGACAGCACGGGGTTAGATACAGAGTAAAGCTCCCTCTACACTGTCCCCCATCAAACACTCCCCAGGGACAGGGACAGCACGCGGTTAGATACAGAGTAAAGCTCCCTCTACACTGTCCCCCCATCAAACACTCCCCAGGGACAGGACAGCACAGGGTTAGATACAGAGTAAAGCTCCCACTACACTGTCCCCCCATCAAACACTCCCAGGGACAGGGACAGCACGGGGTTAGATACAGAGTAAAGCTCCCTCTACACTGTCCCCCATCAAACACTCCCCAGGGACAGGGACAGCACGGGGTTAGATACAGAGTAAAGCTCCCTCTACACTGTCCCCCCCATCAAACACTCCCAGGGACAGGGACAGCACGGGGTTAGATACAGAGTAAAGCTCCCTCTACACTGTCCCCCCATCAGACACTCCCAGGACAGGGACAGCACGGGGTTAGATACAGAGTAAAGCTCCCTCTACACTGTCCCCCCATCAGACACTCCCAGGACAGGGACAGCACGGGGTTAGATACAGAGTAAAGCTCCCTCTACACTGTCCCCCCATCACACACTCCCATGGACAGGGACAGCACAGGGTTAGATACAGAGTAAAGCTCACTCTACACTGTCCCCCCCCATCAAACACTCCCAGGGACAGGGACAGCACAGGGTTAGATACAGAGTAAAGCTCCCTCTACACTGTTCCCCATCCAACGCTCCCAGGACAGGGACAGCACGGGGTTAGATACAGAGTAAAGCTCCCTCTACACTGTCCCCCCATCAAACACTCCCAGGACAGGGACAGCACGGGGTTAGATACAGAGTAAAGCTCACTCTACACTGTCCCCCATCAAACACTCCCAGGACAGGGACAGCACGGGGTTAGATACAGAGTAAAGCTCCCTCTACACTGTCCCCCCATCAAACACTCCCAGGGACAGGGACAGCAGGGGGTTAGATACAGAGTAAAGCTTCCTCTACACTGTCCCCCCATCAGACACTCCCAGGACAGGGACAGCACGGGGTTAGATACAGAGTAAAGCTCCCTCTACACTGTCCCCCCATCAAACACTCCCAGGACAGGGACAGCACGGGGTTAGATACAGAGTAAAGCTCACTCTACACTGTCCCCCATCAAACACTCCCAGGACAGGGACAGCACGGGGTTAGATACAGAGTAAAGCTCCCTCTACACTGTCCCCCCATCAAACACTCCCAGGGACAGGGACAGCAGGGGGTTAGATACAGAGTAAAGCTTCCTCTACACTGTCCCCTCATCAAACACTCCCAGGACAGGGACAGCACGGGGTTAGATACAGAGTAAAGCTCCCTCTACACTGTCCCCCATCAAACACCCCCAGGGACAGGGACAGCACGGGGTTAGATACAGAGTAAAGCTCCCTCTACACTGTCCCCCATCACACACTCCCAGGGACAGGGACAGCACGGGGTTAGATACAGAGTAAAGCTCCCTCTACACTGTCCCCCCATCAAACACTCCCAGGGACAGGGACAGCACGGGGTTAGATACAGAGTAAAGCCCCCTCTCCCCTTTACCCATGAACCAATCCCGAGAGGCCTGGACAGATTGGACAGGGAGAAGGTGTTCCCACCAGGAGGAGAGACTCAGACCGAGATGGGGAGGAATTCCTTTCCCCAGGGGCTGGGTGACTCTGTGGAAACCCTGACCACAGAGGACTGTCGAAGGCAACTCACTGAGGGTCTGTCAGACAAACATGGATGGCTCCTTGATTAATACCGCGATCCAGGGTTACAGGGACAAGGTATGAAGTGTGCGGTTGAGAAACACAACAGCCATGATTGGGAATAGCAATCTGGACCTGATGGTCCTGGTGTCCTTATTCCATTTGGATTTGTGGTTGTGTCGAATAGATCAGGTGATACAGTGGGTGTCAGGTTGGGGTGGGTCAGGGAATGACCAC
>NW_027310138.1:102500-107500 GCF_047496795.1 Chiloscyllium punctatum
GGACAACCCACGGCAGAAGGCAGCTCACCCACCCCCCCCCCCACCACCCAACCCCCCACCTTCTCGAGGGGGGCAGTTAGGGACAATAATTACTGGGCCCAGCCAGTGCCCCTCGCGAGGGGAGGGGGGTGAACAGGATTGGGTCAAGGACATAACCCCGAGGAACTCTTGCAGTGATGTCCTGGAGTTGGGAACGTCAATGGCCAGGTATGACACCAACAAGCTGAGAAGCTCCCTCTACCCCCATCGCTGAGGTTTACTGGATCACCTCGCTATCCTAATCCGCGGAACGCTGTCAGAATCCCACCGCCCCATTTGGAGCTCAGCTTATTTGGCAACGTTGGAACCAAGGTCTGTAATGAAGCCAAACGCTGAGTGGTTCTGGTGGAGCGGGTTAGTGGGCAGGTTTTAACTAGTCGAGTGCTGTTCCACAGTGGCCAGTGCCCTGTCACCAAGTCACCCTTGATTTACAAGAAGAGAGTCCTTAACACTGAGTCAGCTCTCAGTGAACAGATCCTCTGAGATTCCTGTTTATACCCATCAGCCAGGGATCCTCCAGCTGTGCCCACTCCCACAGCGCTGACCCTCCGACAGTGCCCACTCCCACAGCACTGACCCTCCAACAGTGCCCACTCCCTCAGCACTGACCCTCTGACAGAGCCCACTCCCTCAGCGCTGACCCTCCGATACTGCCCACTCCCTCAGCACTGACCCTCCAACAGTGCCCACTCCCTCAGCACTGACCCTCCAACAGTGCCCACTCCCTCAGCGCTGACCCTCCGACAGTGCCCACTCCCTCAGCACTGACCCTCCGACAGTGCCCACTCCCTCAGCGCTGACCCTCCGACAGTGCCCACTCCCTCAGCGCTGACCCTCTGACAGGGCCCACTCCCTCAGCGCTGACCCTCTGACAGGGCCCACTCCCTCAGCACTGACCCTCTGACAGTGCCCACTCCCTCAGCGCTGACCCTCCGACAGGGCCCACTCCCTTAGCACTGACCCTCTGACAGTGCCCACTCCCTCAGCGCTGACCCTCCGACAGTGCCCACTCCCTCAGCGCTGACCCTCCGACAGGGCCCACTCCCTCAGCACTGACCCTCCGACAGGGCCCACTCCCTCAGCACTGACCCTCCGACAGGGCCCACTCCCTCAGTGCTGACCCTCCACCATGTAATGGAGTTGAACAGTTTAACCCAAGTTGACAGTGATTGACAGCTGTGGGCAGGCCCTTAGAGACAGTCACCGACCGAGTGCACCGGGGATAGGAGTGTTCATAACTAGGGACTGAGGCTCCGATCTCCACTCCCCTCTCAGTTAGGCCCAATCGATGTGGGCAAAGGGGCCGGGTATTGGAGACAGTTCACTGAGGGGCGAGACGTGACTAGGGACCAATCAGACACACAACTCGGAACGGATTTGGGGCCCCGTATCCAAGCAAGGATAGAGACCAGTCCTGATCGCTCCAGAGATGGAGGTACTACATGTTGAGGGAGAGGGTCCTGCCTGTACTCCTTGGATTGCTGAGTTCTGGGCGATAATAGAGAGTTACAGCGAGGGGATTGGGGTCTGTCACCGAGTCCATATCATTGGACACATCAGACAGTGCGCCTTACTTTATTTGTTCACTGGATGTAGATCACTCATCCCTCATTGGCCAGAGGGCAGCAGATAGTCAACCCCATCACTATTGGGGTCTGTCCTCACTCACTCTCGAAAGGACAGGAGTGAGCCAGATGAGGCTTCACTGACAATGTATTCACGGTCACCGTTAGATTGGGGCGGGGTACTTAGTGGTGAGCACTGCTGTCCCCCAGCAACAGAGACCGGGGTACAGTAGCACCCTCGGGCAGTATCTTCAGAGGGTAACCCTCACCTTGTCTGCTTGGGTTTCCACCCATAGTGCTCAGGGATGAGCAGGTTAGGGTGGATTGGCCGTGGGAAATTGTCCCATAGTGCTCAGGGATGTGCAGGTTAGGGTGGATTGGCCGTGGGAAATTGTCCCACAGTGTCCAGGGATGTGCAGGTTAGGGTGGATTAGCCGTGGGAAATTGTCCCATAGTGTCCAGGGATGTGCAGGTTAGGGTGGATTGGCCATGGGAAATTGTCCCATAGTGCCCAGGGATGTGTAGGTTAGGGTGGATTGGCCGTGGGAAATTGTCCCATAGTGCCCAGGGATGTGTAGGTTAGGGTGGATTGGCCATGGGAAATTGTCCCATAGTGTCCAGGGATGTACAGGTTAGGGTGGATTGGCCGTGGGAAATTGTCCCATAGTGCCCAGGGATGTGCAGGTTAGGGTGGATTGGCCGTGGGAAATTGTCCCATAGTGCCCAGGGATGTGTAGGTTAGGGTGGATTGGCCGTGGGAAATTGTCCCATAGTGCCCAGGGATGTGCAGGTTAGGGTGGATTGGCCGTGGGAAATTGTCCCATAGTGCCCAGGGATGTGCAGGTTAGGGTGGATTGGCCGTGGGAAATTGTCCCATAGTGCCCAGGGATGTGCAGGTTAGGGTGGATTGGCCGTGGGAAATTGTCCCATAGTGCTCAGGGATGTGTAGGTTAGGGTGGATTGGCCATGGGAAATTGTCTCATAGTGCCCAGGGATGTGTAGGTTAGGGTGGATTGGCCGTGGGAAATTGTCCCATAGTGCCCAGGGATGTGCAGGTTAGGGTGGATTGGCCATGGGAAATTGTCCCATAGTGCCCAGGGATGTGCAGGTTAGGGTGGATTGGCCGTGGGAAATTGTCCCATAGTGCCCAGGGATGTGCAGGTTAGGGTGGATTGGCCGTGGGAAATTGTCCCATAGTGTCCAGGTATGTGCAGGTTAGGGTGGATTGGCCATGGGAAATTGTCCCATAGTGCCCAGAGATGTGCAGGTTAGGGTGGATTGGCCATGGGAAATTGTCCCATAGTGCCCAGCGATGTGCAGGTTAGGGTGGATTGGCCATGGGAAATTGTCCCATAGTGCCCAGCGATGTGCAGGTTAGGGTGAGGTTGCCATGGGAAATTGTCCCATAGTGCCCTGGGATGTGCAGGTTAGGGTGGATTGGCCATGGGAAATTGTCCCATAGTGCCCAGCGATGTGCAGGTTAGGGTGAGTTTGCCATGGGAAATTGTCCCATAGTGCCCTGGGATGTGCAGGTTAGGGTGGATTGGCCATGGGAAATTGTCCCATAGTGCCCAGGGATGTGCAGGTTAGGGTGAGTTTGCCATGGGAAATTGTCCCATAGTGCCCAGGGATGTGCAGGTTAGGGTGGATTGGCCATGGGAAATTGTCCCATAGTGCCCAGGGATGTGCAGGTTAGGGTGGGTTGGCCATGGGAAATTGTCCCATAGTGCCCAGGGATGTGCAGGTTAGGGTGGATTGGCCATGGGAAATTGTCCCATAGTGTCCAGGGATGTGCAGGTTAGGGTGGATTGGTCATGGGAAATTGTCCCATAGTGCCCAGCGATGTGCAGGTTAGGGTGGGTTGGCCATGGGAAATTGTCCCATAGTGTCCTGGGATGTGCAGGTTAGGGTGGATTGGCCATGGGAAATTGTCCCATAGTGTCCAGGGATGTGCAGGTTAGGGTGGGTTGGCCATTGGAAATTGTCCCATAGTGTCCTGGGATGTGCAGGTTAGGGTGGATTGGCCATGGGAAATTGTCCCATAGTGTCCAGGGATGTGCAGGTTAGGGTGGATTGGCCATGGGAAATTGTCCCATAGTGCCCAGGGATGTGCAGGTTAGGGTGGATTGGCCGTGGGAAATTGCCCCATAGTGTCCAGGGATGTACAGGTTAGGGTGGATTGGCCATGGGAAATTGTCCCATAGTGCCCAGGGATGTGCAGGTTCGGGTGGATTGCCCGTGGGAAATTGTCCCATAGTGCCCAGAGGTGTGCAGGTTAGGGTGGATTGGCCGCCGGAAATTGTCCCATAGTGCCCAGGGATGTGCAGGTTAGGGTGGATTGGCCATGGGAAATTGTTCAGTCGTGCCCAGGGATGTGCAGGTTAGGGTGATTTGGCCATGGGAAATTGTCCCATAGTGCCCAGGGATGTGCAGGTTAGGGTGGATTGTCCATGGGAAATTGTCCCATAGTGCCCAGGGATGTGCAGGTTAGGGTGGGTTGGCCATGGGAAATTGTCCCATAGTGCCCAGGGATGTGCAGGTTAGGGTGGTTTGGCCATGGGAAATTGTCCCATAGTGCCCAGGGATGTGTAGGTTAGGGTGGATTGGCCATGGGAAATTGTCCCATAGTGCCCAGGGATGTGCAGGTTAGGGTGGATTGGCCATGGGAAATTGTCCCATAGTGTCCAGGGATGTGCAGGTTAGGGTGGATTGGCCGTGGGAAATTGTCCCATAGTGTCCAGGGGTGTGCAGGTTAGGGTGGATTGGTCATGGGAAATTGTCCCATAGTGCCCAGCGATGTGCAGGTTAGGGTGGGTTGGCCATGGGAAATTGTCCCATAGTGTCCTGGGATGTGCAGGTTAGGGTGGATTGGTCATGGGAAATTGTCCCATAGTGTCCAGGGATGTGCAGGTTAGGGTGGGTTGGCCATTGGAAATTGTCCCATAGTGCCCAGGGATGTGCAGGTTAGGGTGGATTGGCCGTGGGAAATTGTCCCATAGTGCCCAGGGATGTGCAGGTTAGGGTGGATTGGCCATGGGAAATTGTCCCATAGTGCCCAGGGATGTGCAGGTTAGGGTGGATTGGCCATGGGAAATTGTCCCATAGTGCCCAGGGATGTGCAGGTTAGGGTGGATTGGCCATGGGAAATTGTCCCATAGTGCCCAGGGATGTGCAGGTTAGGGTGGATTGGCCATGGGAAATTGTCCCATAGTGCCCAGGGATGTGCAGGTTAGGGTGGATTGGCTATGGGAAATTGTACAGTAGTGCCCAGGGATGTGCAGGTTAGGGTGGATTGTCCATGGGAAATTGTCCCATAGTGCCCAGGGATGTGCAGGTTAGGGTGGATTGGCCAAGGGAAATTGTCCCATAGTGTCCAGGGATGTGAAGGTTAGGGTG
>NW_027310138.1:112500-115000 GCF_047496795.1 Chiloscyllium punctatum
AATGTGTCATTCTGCTCTGAGTCCTGTGTCTGGAACCCAGAGGCTCTTAGCTCTGATGAGTTCCTTGCTCAGAGACGGCAGTACCCTGGCAGCAGAACATTGTGGTTTCAGACTGAAAGAGGCTTTCCCAGAGTCACAGTCAAACCCAGACCCGGAGAGAATGGGGGTGTTGGGGGGGATGGGGGGGGTGTGGGGGGGAGATCAGGGCTCCCGCAGACTCTCCGAGAGAGCCTCACCACTAAACTGATCAAAGTTTTCCATTCTAACGCGACACAGTCATCCATCAGGCCTGGGGTTAGATACAGGGGAAAGCTCTCTCTACACTCTCCCCCCATCACACACTCCCAGGGACAGGGGGTTAGATATAGAGGAAAGCTCCCTCTACACTGTCCCCCATCAAAAACTCCCAGGGACAGGGACAGCACAGGGTTAGATACAGAGTAAAGCTCCATTTACACTGTCCCCACATCACACACTCCCAGGTACGGGGGTTAGGTACAGAGTAAAGCTCCCTCTACACTGTCCCCCATCAAACACTCCCAGGGACAGGGACAGCACAGGGTTAGATACAGAGTAAAGCTCCCTCTACACTGTCCCCCCCATCAAACACTCCCAGGGACAGGAACAGCATGGGGTTAGATACAGAGTAAAGCTCCCTCTCCACTGTCCCCCATCAAACACTCCAGGGACAGGGACAGCACGGGGTTAGATACAGAGTAAAGCTCCCTCTACACTGTCCCCCCATCAAACACTCCCAGGGACAGGGACAGCACGGGGTTAGATACAGTGTAAAGCTCCTTCTACACTGTCCCCCCCATCAAACACTCCCAGGGACAGGGGGTTAGATGCAGAGGAAAGCTTCCTCTACACTGTCCCCCATCAAACACACCCAGGACAGGGACAGCACGGGGTTAGATACAGAGTAAAGCTCCCTCTACACCGTCCCCCATCAAACACTCCCAGGGACAGGGACAGCGCGGGGTTAGATACAGAGTAAAGCTCTCTCTACACTGTCCCCCCATCAAACCCTCCCAGGACAGGGACAGCGCGGGGTTAGATACAGAGTAAAGCTCTCTCTACACTGTCCCCCCATCAAACCCTCCCAGGACAGGGACAGCGCGGGGTTGCTGTGGGTTCGCTGTTGTCCCTCTCAGCCTGTCCTGGCTGGTGCTATATTAACGCAGGGTGGTCTTTTTCCCCTCTGGGGTGGTTTATTGGGTGTTATAAGGCGTGGCGCATGACTGTGAGTGGCGTTGAATTGGGCCTTGCAGGAGAAGGTACAGTTAGAGACAGGGCGATGGGCTTTAACCAGGACAGAGAGAGAGAGAGAGAGACCCAGTCAGGGAATACACTCATTAACTACAGTCAATCAGGCCAGTCCCTGAGAGTACTGCAGTAACAGAGAGAGAGAGAGAGAGAGAGAGAGAGCGAGAGAGAGAGAGAGAGAGAGAGAGAGTGGGGGGAAGGAGCTAGGCAGGCAGGGAGGGAGCCAGGGAGGGAGGGTCCCTTTAATTATCTCATTCTGCTCGGCCAAGGAGAAATGTCCGGCACAGCAGACTTTGACAGATGACTGACACAAAGTGTGCAGGAGATCAGTCATCCCTTTAAACCATCCCATCCCCTTTAATAGCAGCATCATCAGAATCCCAGAGCAGCCTGTGCTACAGTCAGGTTACTGAGAGTGCTCTCCCCCACAAACACACACACACACCACAAGCTCTCTGCGTCTGTCTGTGTGTTCTCTCCCTCCCTCTCTCTCTCTCTCTCTGTGCGTCCCTCTCTCTATCACACTTTCTCTGCCTCTCTCTCTCTGTCTTCCTCTCTCCCTCTCTCTCTGCCTCTCTCTCTCTCTCTCTCTCTCTGCCAGTTTCTGTCTCTCTCTGTGTTTCTTGCTGTAAGTCTCTCTCTCTCTCTCTCTGTGACTATCTCTGTCTCAGTCTCAGTCTCGCCCCCACCCTCTGTCTGCTCCTTTCTCTCTGTCTCACTGTGAGTGAATGAGTCGGTGTTTCCGTGTCTGTATCTCTCTTGCACTTTTAATCTGTGTGTGTGTGTGTCTGATCCTTCCTGTGTGTCTCTCATTCTTTCTTTCTCTCTCTTTCTCACTCTATCGCTTGCTCTTGTTTCTCTCTCTATCTCTCTCATTCTTTCTCTCTATCGGTCTCTCTCTCCTCTCCTCCTCTCTGTCTCTCACCTCTCTCTCTCATTCTCTCTCTATCTGTCTGTCACCTTCTCTATCCGTTTCTCTGTCTCTCTCTCTCTCTCTCTCCATCTCTTTCTCTTTCTCTCTCTTTCTCTTTCTCTCTCTTTCTCTCAGTCTCTTTCTCTCTGTCTCTCTCTTTCTCTCAGTCTCTCTCTCTCTCTTTCTCTCAGACTCTCTCTCTCTCCGTCTCTTTCTCCTCTCTCTCTTTCTCTCAGTCTCTTTCTCTCTGTCCTCTCTCTTTCTCTCAGACTCTCTCTCTCCGTCTCTTTCTCTCTCTCTCTTTCTCTCAGTCTCTTTCTC
>NW_027310138.1:122500-182500 GCF_047496795.1 Chiloscyllium punctatum
GTCTCTCTCTCCCTGTATTTTACACACTCACAGTCTGTCTCTCTCTCTCCCTGTGTTACACACTCACAGCCTGTCTCTCTCGCTCTGTGTGTGTGTGTTACACACTCGCACTCCCTCCTCTCTCTCCCTCTCTGTGTTACACATTCCAACCCTCTCTCTCTCTGTCAGTTTTACACACTCCAACCCTCTCTCTCTCTCTCTGTGTTACACACTCCAACCCTCTCTCTCTCTCCCTCTCTCTGTGTTACACACTCCAACCCTCTCTCACTCTCTCTGTGTTACACACTCTAACCCTCTCTCTCTCTCTGTGTTACACACTCCAACCCTCTCTCTCTCTCTCTGTGTTACACACTCCAATCCTCTCTCTCTCTCTCTCTCTCTGTGTTACACACTCCAACCCTCTCTCTCTCTCTCTCTCTCTCTCTCTCTCTGTGTTACACACTCCAACCCTCTCTCTCTGTGTGTTACACAATCCAACCCTCTCTCTCTCTCTCTCTCTCTCTCTCTCTGTGTTACACACTCCGACCCTCTCTCTCTCTGTGTCATACACTCCAACCCTCTCTCTCTCTCCCTCTCTGTGTTACACAATCCAACCCTCTCTCTCTCTCTCTCTCTCTGTGTTACACACTCCAACCCTCTCTCTCTCTCTCTGTGTGTTACACACTCCAACCTTCTCTCTCTCTCTGTTACACACTCCAACCCTCTCTCTCTCTGTCTCTCTGTGTTACACAATCCAACCCTCTCTCTCTCTCTCTCTCTGTGTTACACACTCCAACCCTCTCTCTCTCTCTCTGTGTTACACACTCCGACCCTCTCTCTCTCTGTGTCATACACTCCAACCCTCTCTCTCTCTCTGTTACACACTCCAACCCTCTCTCTCTCTGTCTCTCTGTGTTACACACTCCAACCCTCTCTCTCTCCCTCTCTGTGTTACACACTCCAACCCTCTCTCTCCCTCTCTGTGTTACACACTCCAACCCTCTCTCTCTCTCTCTGTTACACACTCCAACCCTCTCTCTCTCTGTGTTACACACTCCAACCCTCTCTCTCTCTCCCTCTCTGTGTTACACACTCCAACCCTCTCTCTCTCTGTGTTACACACTCCAACACTCTCTCTCTCTCTCTCTGTTATAAACTCCAACCCTCTCTCTCTCTCTCTCTCTGTGTTACACACTCCAACCCTCTCTCTCTCACTCTCTCAGTGTTACACACTCCAACCCTCTCTCTCTCCCTCTCTGTGTTACACACTCCAACACTCTCTCTCTCTCCCTCTCTGTTATACACTCCAACCCTCTCTCTCTCTCTCTGTGTTACACACTCCAACTCTCTCTCTCTCTCTGTGTTACACACTCCAACCCTCTCTCTCTCTCTCTCTGTGTTACACACTCCAACCCTCTCTCTCTCTCTGTGTTGCACACTCCAACCCTCTCTCTCTGTCAGTGTTACACACTCCAACCCTCTCACTCTCTGTGTTACACACTCCAACCCTCTCTCTCTCTCTCTGTGTTACACACTCCAACCCTCTCTCTCTCTCTCTCTGTGTTACACACTCCAACCCTCTCTCTCTCTCTGTGTTGCACACTCCAACCCTCTCTCTCTGTCAGTGTTACACACTCCAACCCTCTCTCTCTCTCTCTCTCTCTGTGTTACACACTCCAACCCTCTCTCTCTTTCTCTGTGTTACACACTCCAACCCTCTCTCTCTCTCTCTCTGTGTTACACACTCGAACCCTCTCTCTCTCTCTCTCTCTCTGTGTTACACACTCCAACCCTCTCTCTCTCTCTCTGTGTTACACACTCCAACCCTCTCTCTCTCTCTGTGTTACACACTCCAACCCTCTCTCTCTCTCTCTCTCTGTGTTACACACTCCAACCCTCTCTCTCTCTCTCACTCTCTCTGTGTTACACACTCCAACCCTCTCTCTCTCTGTGTTACACACTCCAACTCTCTCTCTCTCTCTCTCTCTGTGTTACACACTCCAACTCTCTCTCTCTCTCTCTCTCTGTGTGTTACACACTCCAACCCTCTCTCTCTCTCTCTCTGTGTTACACACTCCAACCCTCTCTCTCTCTCACTCTCTCTGTGTTACACACTCCAACCCTCTCTCTCTCTCACTCTCTCTGTGTTACACACTCCAACCCTCTCTCTCTCTGTGTTACACACTCCAACTCTCTCTCTCTCTCTCTCTCTGTGTTACACACTCCAACCCTCTCTCTCTCTCTCTCTGTGTTACACACTCCAACCCTCTCTCTCTCTCTGTGTTGCACACTCCAACCCTCTCTCTCTGTCAGTGTTACACACTCCAACCCTCTCTCTCTCTCTCTCTGTGTTACACACTCCAACCCTCTCTCTCTTTCTCTGTGTTACACACTCCAACCCTCTCTCTCTCTCTCTGTGTTACACACTCCAACCCTCTCTCTCTCTCTCTCTCTGTGTTACACACTCCAACCCTCTCTCTCTCTCTCTGTGTTACACACTCCAACCCTCTCTCTCTCTCTCTCTGTGTTACACACTCCAACCCTCTCTCTCTCTCTCTCTCTCTGTGTTACACACTCCAACCCTCTCTCTCTCTCTCACTCTCTCTGTGTTACACACTCCAACCCTCTCTCTCTCTCTGTGTTGCACACTCCAACCCTCTCTCTCTGTCAGTGTTACACACTCCAACCCTCTCTCTCTCTGTGTTACACACTCCAACCCTCTCTCTCTCTCTCTGTGTTACACACTCCAACCCTCTCTCTCTCAGTGTTACACACTCCAACCCTCTCTCTCTCTCTCTGTGTGTTACACACTCCAACCCTCTCTCTCTCTCTCTGTATTACACACTCCAACCCTCTCTCTCTCTCTCTGTGTGTTACACACTCCAACCCTCTCTCTCTCTCTCTCTGTATTACACACTCCAACCCTCTCTCTCTCTCTCTGTGTGTTACACACTCCAACCCTCTCTCTCTCTCTGTGTTACACACTCCAACCCTCTCTCTCTCTCTCTGTGTTACACACTCCAACCCTCTCTCTCTCTCTCTGTATTACACACTCCAACCCTCTCTCTCTCTCTCTGTGTTACACACTCCAACCCTCTCTCTCTCTCTCTGTATTACACACTCCAACCCTCTCTCTCTCTGTCTCTCTGTGTTACACACTCCAACCCTCTCTCTCTCTGTCTCTCTGTGTTACACAATCCAACCCTCTCTCTCCCTCTCTCTCTGTGTTACACACTCCAACCCTCTCTCTCTCTGTCTCTCTGTGTTACACACTCCAACCCTCTCTCTCTCTGTCTCTCTGTGTTACACAATCCAACCCTCTCTCTCTCTCTCTCTCTCTCTGTGTTACACACTCCAACCCTCTCTCTCTCTCTCTGTGTTACACACTCCGACCCTCTCTCTCTCTGTGTCATACACTCCAACCCTCTCTCTCTCTCTGTTACACACTCCAACCCTCTCTCTCTCTGTCTCTCTGTGTTACACACTCCAACCCTCTCTCTCTCCCTCTCTGTGTTACACACTCCAACCCTCTCTCTCCCTCTCAGTGTTACACACTCCAACCCTCTCTCTCTCTCTCTGTTACACACTCCAACCCTCTCTCTCTCTCTCTCTGTGTTACACACTCCAACCCTCTCTCTCTCTCCCTCTCTGTGTTACACACTCCAACCCTCTCTCTCTCTCTCTGTGTTACACACTCCAACACTCTCTCTCTCTCTCTCTGTTATACACACCAACCCTCTCTCTCTCTCTCTCTCTGTGTTACACACTCCAACCCTCTCTCTCTCTCTCTCTCTCAGTGTTACACACTCCAACCCTCTCTCTCTCCCTCTCTGTGTTACACACTCCAACACTCTCTCTCTCTCCCTCTCTGTTATACACTCCAACCCTCTCTCTCTCTCTCTCTGTGTTACACACTCCAACCCTCTCTCTCTCTCTCTGTGTTACACACTCCAACCCTCTCTCTCTCTCTCTCTTTGTGTTACACACTCCAACCCTCTCTCTCTCTCTGTATTGCACACTCCAACCCTCTCTCTCTGTCAGTGTTACACACTCCAACGCTCTCTCTCTCTGTGTTACACACTCCAACCCTCTCTCTCTCTCTCTGTGTTACACACTCCAACCCTCTCTCTCTCTCTCTCTCTCTCTCTGTGTAACACACTCCAACCCTCTCTCTCTGTCAGTGTTACACACTCCAACCCTCTCTCTCTCTCTCTCTGTGTTACACACTCCAACCCTCTCTCTCTTTCTCTGTGTTACACACTCCAACCCTCTCTCTCTCTCTCTGTGTTACACACTCCAACCCTCTCTCTCTCTCTGTGTTACACACTCCAACCCTCTCTCCCTCTCTGTGTTATACACTCCAACCCTCTCTCTCTCTCTGTGTTGAACACTCCAACCCTCTCTCTCTGTCAGTGTTACACACTCCAACCCTCTCTCTCTCTCTGTGTTACACACTCCAACCCTCTCTCTTTCTCTCTGTGTTACACACTCCAACCCTCTCTCTCTCAGTGTTACACACTCCAACCCTCTCTCTCTGTGTGTTACACATTCCAACCCTCTCTCTCTCTCTCTGTATTACACACTCCAACCCTCTCTCTCTCTCTGTGTGTTACACACTCCAACCCTCTCTCTCTCTCTGTATTACACACTCCAACCCTCTCTCTCTCTCTCTGTGTGTTACACACGCCAACCCTCTCTCTCTCTCTCTCTCTGTGTTACACACGCCAACCCTCTCTCTCTCTCTCTCTGTCTTACACACTCCAACCCTCTCTCTCTCTCTCTCTGTGTTACACACTCCAACCCTCTCTCTCTCTCTCTGTATTACACACTCCAACCCTCTCTCTCTCTCTCTCTCTGTGTTACACACTCCAACCCTCTCTCCCTCTCTGTGTTACACACTCCAACCCTCTCTCTCTCTCTCTGTGTGTTACACACTCCAACCCTCTCTCTCTCTCTCTGTGTTACACACTCCAAACCTCTCTCTCTCTCTCTGTGTTACACACTCCAACCCTCTCTCTCTCTCTCTCTGTTACAAACTCCAACCCTCTCTCTCTCTCTCTCTGTGTTACACACTCCAACCCTCTCTCTCTCTCTCTGTGTTACACACTCCAACCCTCTCTCTCTTTCTCTGTGTTACACACTCCTACCCTCTCTCTCTCTCTTGTTACACACTCCAACCCTCTCTCTCTCTCTCTGTGTTATACACTCCAACCCTCTCTCTCTTTCTCTGTGTTACACACTCCTACCCTCTCTCTCCCTCTCTGTGTTACACACTCCTTCCCCCTCTCTCTTTCTCTGTGTTACACACTCCAACCCTCTCTCTCTCTCTCTCAGTGTTACACACTCCTACCCTCTCTCTCCCTCTCTGTGTTACACACTCCTACCCTCTCTCTCTCTCTCTCTGTTACACACTCCAACCCTCTCTCTCTCTCTCTCTCTCTCTCTCTGTGTTACACACTCCAACCCTCTCTCTCTCTCTGTGTGTTACACACTCCAACCCTCTCTCTCTCTCTGTCTTACACACTCCAACCCTCTCTCTCTCTCTCTCTGTGTTACACACGCCAACCCTCTCTCTCTCTCTCTGTGTGTTACACACTCCAACCCTCTCTCTCTCTCTCTCTGTGTTACACACTCCAACCCTCTCTCTCTCTCACTCTCTCTGTGTTACACACTCCAACCCTCTTTCTCTCTGTGTTACAAACTCCAACCCTCTCTCTCTCTCTCTGTGTGTTACACTCTCCAAACCTCTCTCTCTCTCTCTGTGTTACACACTCCAAACCTCTCTCTCTCTCTCTGTGTTACACACTCCAACCCTCTCTCTCTCTCTCTGTGTTACACACTCCAACCCTCTCTCTCTCTCTCTGTGTTACACAATCCAACCCTCTCTCTCTCTCTCTCTGTGTTACACACTCCAACCCTCTCTCTCTCTCTGTTATACCCTCCAACCCTGTCTCTCTCTCTCTCTCTGTGTTGCACACTCCAACCCTCTCTCTCTGTCAGTGTTACACACTCCAACCCTATCTCTCTCTCTCTGTTACACACTCCAACCCTCTCTCTCTCTCTCTCTGTTACACACTCCAACCCTCTCTCTCTCTCAGTGTTACACACTCCATCCCTATCTGTCTCTCTCTGTTACACACTCCAACACTATCTCTCTCTCTCTGTTACACACTCCATCCCTATCTCTCTCTCTCTGTTACACACTCCAACCCTCTCTCTCTCTCTGTCTCTGTGTTGCACACTCCAACCCTCTCTCTCTCTCAGTGTTACACACTCCATCCCTCTCTCTCTCTCTCTCTGTTACACACTCCAACCCTCTCTCTCTCTCTCTGTGTTACACACTCCAACCCTCTCTCTCTCTCTCTGTGTTACACACTCCAACCCTCTCTCTCTCTCTGTGTTACACACTCCAACCCTCTCTCTCTCTCTCTCTGTGTTACACACTCCAACCCTCTCTCCCTCTCTGTGTTACACACTCCAACCCTCTCTCTCTCTCTCTGTGTTACACACTCCAACCCTCTCTCTCTTTCTCTGTGTTACACACTCCTACCCTCTCTCTCTCTCTCTCTGTTACACACTCCTACCCTCTCTCTCCCTCTCTGTGTTACACACTCCTACCCTCTCTCTCTTTCTCTGTGTTATACACTCCTACCCTCTCTCTCCCTCTCTGTGTTACACACTCCTACCCTCTCTCTCTCTCTCTCTGTGTTACACACTCCAACCCTCTCTCTCTCTCTCTCTCTGTGTTACACACTCCAACCCTCTCTCTCTCTCTCTGTGTTACACACTCCAACCCTCTCTCTCTCTCTCTGTGTGTTACACACTCCAACCCTCTCTCCCTCTCTGTGTTATACACTCCAACCCTCTCTCCCTCTCTGTGTTATACACTCCAACCCTCTCTCTCTCTCACTCTCTCTGTGTTACACACTCCAACCCTCTCTCTCTCTGTGTTACAAACTCCAACCCTCTCTCTCTCTCTCTGTGTTACACACTCCAACCCTCTCTCTCTCTCTCTGTGTTACACACTCCAACCCTCTCTCTCTCTCTCTCTGTGTTACACACTCCAACCCTCTCTCTCTCTCTCTGTGTTACACACTCCAACCCTCTCTCTCTCTCTCTGTTACACAATCCAACCCTCTCTCTCTCTCTCTCTGTGTTACACACTCCAACCCTCTCTCTCTCTCTGTGTTATACACTCCAACCCTCTCTCTCTCTCTCTGTGTTGCACACTCCAACCCTCTCTCTCTCTCAGTGTTACACACTCCAACCCTCTCTCTCTCTCTCTCTCTCTGTGTTATACACTCCAACCCTCACTCTCTGTCAGTGTTACACACTCCAACCCTCTCTCTCTCTCTCTCTCTCTCTGTGTTATACACTCCAACCCTCTCTCTCTGTCAGTGTTACACACTCCAACCCTATCTCTCTCTCTCTCTGTTACACACTCCATCCCTCTCTCTCTCTCTCTGTGTTACACACTCCAACCCTCTCTCTCTCTCTCTGTGTTACACACTCCAACCCTCTCTCTCTCTCTCTCTGTTACACACTCCAACCCTCTCTCTCTCTCTGTGTTACACACTCCAACCCTCTCTCTCTCTCTCTCTCTGTGTTACACACTCCAACCCTCTCTCCCTCTCTGTGTTACACACTCCAACCCTCTCTCTCTCTCTCTGTGTTACACACTCCAACCCTCTCTCTCTTTCTCTGTGTTACACACTCCTACCCTCTCTCTCTCTCTGTTACACACTCCTACCCTCTCTCTCCCTCTCTGTGTTACACACTCCTACCCTCTCTCTCTTTCTCTGTGTTATACACTCCTACCCTCTCTCTCCCTCTCTGTGTTACACACTCCTACCCTCTCTCTCTCTCTCTCTGTGTTACACACTCCAACCCTCTCTCTCTCTCTCTCTCTGTGTTACACACTCCAACCCTCTCTCTCTCTCTCTGTGTTACACACTCCAACCCTCTCTCTCTCTCTCTGTGTGTTACACACTCCAACCCTCTCTCCCTCTCTGTGTTATACACTCCAACCCTCTCTCCCTCTCTGTGTTATACACTCCAACCCTCTCTCTCTCTCACTCTCTCTGTGTTACACACTCCAACCCTCTCTCTCTCTGTGTTACAAACTCCAACCCTCTCTCTCTCTCTCTCTGTGTTACACACTCCAACCCTCTCTCTCTCTCTCTGTGTTACACACTCCAACCCTCTCTCTCTCTCTCTGTGTTACACACTCCAACCCTCTCTCTCTCTCTCTGTGTTACACACTCCAACCCTCTCTCTCTCTCTCTGTGTTACACACTCCAACCCTCTCTCTCTCTCTCTGTTACACAATCCAACCCTCTCTCTCTCTCTCTCTGTGTTACACACTCCAACCCTCTCTCTCTCTCTGTGTTATACACTCCAACCCTCTCTCTCTCTCTCTCTGTGTTGCACACTCCAACCCTCTCTCTCTCTCAGTGTTACACACTCCATCCCTCTCTCTCTCTCTCTCTCTCTCTGTGTTATACACTCCAACCCTCTCTCTCTGTCAGTGTTACACACTCCAACCCTCTCTCTCTCTCTCTCTCTCTGTGTTATACACTCCAACCCTCTCTCTCTGTCAGTGTTACACACTCCAACCCTATCTCTCTCTCTCTGTTACACACTCCAACCCTCTCTCTCTCTCTCTCTGTTACACACTCCAACCCTCTCTCTCTCTCAGTGTTACACACTCCATCCCTATCTCTCTCTCTCTGTTACACACTCCAACCCTATCTCTCTCTCTCTGTTACACACTCCATCCCTATCTCTCTCTCTCTCTGTTACACACTCCAACCTCTCTCTCTCTCTGTCTCTGTGTTGCACACTCCAACCCTCTGTCTCTCTCAGTGTTACACACTCCATCCCTCTCTTTCTCTCTCTCTGTTACACACTCTAACCCTCTCTCTCTCTGTGTTACACACTCCAACTCTCTCTCTCTCTGTGTTACACACTCCAACCCTCTCTCTCTCTCTCTCTGTGTTATACACTCCAACCCTCTCTCTCTCTCTCTCTGTGTTACACACTCCAACCCTCTCTCTCTCTCTCTCTCTCTCTCTCTCTGTGTTACACATTCCAACCCTCTCTCTCTCTCTCTCTCTCTCTGTGTTACACACTCCAACCCTCTCTCTCTCTCTCTCTCAGTGTTACACACTCCAACCCTCTCTCTCGCTCTCTGTGTTACACACTCCAACCCTCTCTCTCTCTCTCTCTCTCTCTCTGTGTTACACACTCCAACCCTCTCTCTCTCTCTCTCAGTGTTACACACTCCAACCCTCTCTCTCGCTCTCTGTGTTACACACTCCAACCCTCTCTCTCTCTCTCTGTGTTACACACTCCAACCCTCTCTCTTTCTCTCTCTCTCTCTCTGTGTTACACACTCCAACCCTCTCACTCTCTCTCTCTCCCTCTCTGTGTTACACACTCCAACCCTCTCTCTCTCTCTCTCTCTGTTATACACTCCAACCCTCTCTCTCTCTCTCTCTCTGTTACACACTCCAACCCTCTCTCTCTCTCTCTCTCTGTGTTACACACTCCAACCCTCTCTCTCTCTCTCTCTCTCTGTGTTACACACTCCAACCCTCTCTCTCTCTCTGTGTTACACACTCCAACCCTCTCTCTCTCTCTGTGTTACACACTCCAACCCTCTCTCTCTCTCTCTGTGTTACACACTCCAACCCTCTCTCTCTCAGTGTTACACACTCCAACCCTCTCTCTCTCTCTCTCTCTGTATTACACACTCCAACCCTCTCTCTCTCTCTCTGTGTGTTACACACTCCAACCCTCTCTCTCTCTGTATTACACACTCCAACCCTCTCTCTCTCTCTCTGTGTTACACACTCCAACCCTCTCTCTCTCTCTCTGTATTACACACTCCAACCCTCTCTCTCTCTCTCTCTGTGTTACACACTCCAACCCTCTCTCTCTCTCTCTGTGTTACACACTCCAACCCTCTCTCTCTCTCTGTGTTATACACTCCAACCCTCTCTCTCTCTCTCTCTCTCTGTGTTATACACTCCAACCCTCTCTCTCTCTCTCTGTCAGTGTTACACACTCCAACCCTCTCTCTCTCTCTCTCTCTCTGTGTTATACACTCCAACCCTCTCTCTCTCTCTCTGTGTTACACACTCCAACCCTCTCTCTCAGTGTTATACACTCCAACCCTCTCTCTCTCCCTCTCTGTGTTACACACTCCAACCCTCTCTCTCTCTCTCTCTCTCAGTGTTTTACACTCCAACCCTCTCTCTCTCCCTCTCTGTGTTACACACTCCAACCCTCTCTCTCAGTGTTATACACTCCAACCCTCTCTCTCTCCCTCTCTGTGTTACACACTCCAACCCTCTCTCTCTCTCCCTCTCTGTGTTACACACTCCAACCCTCTCTCTCTCTCTCTCTCTCTCAGTGTTACACACTCCAACCCTCTCTCTCTGTCAGTGTTACACACTCCAACCCTATCTCTCTCTCTCTCTGTTACACACTCCATCCCTCTCTCTCTCTCTCTGTGTTACACACTCCAACCCTCTCTCTCTCTCTCTGTGTTACACACTCCAACCCTCTCTCTCTCTCTCTCTGTTACACACTCCAACCCTCTCTCTCTCTCTGTGTTACACACTCCAACCCTCTCTCTCTCTCTCTCTCTGTGTTACACACTCCAACCCTCTCTCCCTCTCTGTGTTACACACTCCAACCCTCTCTCTCTCTCTCTGTGTTACACACTCCAACCCTCTCTCTCTTTCTCTGTGTTACACACTCCTACCCTCTCTCTCTCTCTGTTACACACTCCTACCCTCTCTCTCCCTCTCTGTGTTACACACTCCTACCCTCTCTCTCTTTCTCTGTGTTATACACTCCTACCCTCTCTCTCCCTCTCTGTGTTACACACTCCTACCCTCTCTCTCTCTCTCTGTGTGTTACACACTCCAACCCGCTCTCTCTCTCTCTCTCTGTGTTACACACTCCAACCCTCTCTCTCTCTCTCTGTGTTACACACTCCAACCCTCTCTCTCTCTCTCTGTGTGTTACACACTCCAACCCTCTCTCCCTCTCTGTGTTATACACTCCAACCCTCTCTCCCTCTCTGTGTTATACACTCCAACCCTCTCTCTCTCTCACTCTCTCTGTGTTACACACTCCAACCCTCTCTCTCTCTGTGTTACAAACTCCAACCCTCTCTCTCTCTCGCTCTGTGTTACACACTCCAACCCTCTCTCTCTCTCTCTGTGTTACACACTCCAACCCTCTCTCTCTCTCTCTGTGTTACACACTCCAACCCTCTCTCTCTCTCTCTGTGTTACACACTCCAACCCTCTCTCTCTCTCTCTGTGTTACACACTCCAACCCTCTCTCTCTCTCTCTGTTACACAATCCAACCCTCTCTCTCTCTCTCTCTGTGTTACACACTCCAACCCTCTCTCTCTCTCTGTGTTATACACTCCAACCCTCTCTCTCTCTCTCTCTGTGTTGCACACTCCAACCCTCTCTCTCTCTCAGTGTTACACACTCCATCCCTCTCTCTCTCTCTCTCTCTCTCTCTGTGTTATACACTCCAACCCTCTCTCTCTGTCAGTGTTACACACTCCAACCCTCTCTCTCTCTCTCTCTCTCTGTGTTATACACTCCAACCCTCTCTCTCTGTCAGTGTTACACACTCCAACCCTATCTCTCTCTCTCTGTTACACACTCCAACCCTCTCTCTCTCTCTCTCTGTTACACACTCCAACCCTCTCTCTCTCTCAGTGTTACACACTCCATCCCTATCTCTCTCTCTCTGTTACACACTCCAACCCTATCTCTCTCTCTCTGTTACACACTCCATCCCTATCTCTCTCTCTCTCTGTTACACACTCCAACCTCTCTCTCTCTCTGTCTCTGTGTTGCACACTCCAACCCTCTCTCTCTCTCAGTGTTACACACTCCATCCCTCTCTTTCTCTCTCTCTGTTACACACTCTAACCCTCTCTCTCTCTCTCTGTGTTACACACTCCAACTCTCTCTCTCTCTGTGTTACACACTCCAACCCTCTCTCTCTCTCTCTCTGTGTTATACACTCCAACCCTCTCTCTCTCTCTCTCTGTGTTACACACTCCAACCGTCTCTCTCTCTCTCTCTCTCTCTCTCTCTCTGTGTTACACATTCCAACCCTCTCTCTCTCTCTCTCTCTCTCTGTGTTACACACTCCAACCCTCTCTCTCTCTCTCTCAGTGTTACACACTCCAACCCTCTCTCTCGCTCTCTGTGTTACACACTCCAACCCTCTCTCTCTCTCTCTCTCTCTCTCTGTGTTACACACTCCAACCCTCTCTCTCTCTCTCTCAGTGTTACACACTCCAACCCTCTCTCTCGCTCTCTGTGTTACACACTCCAACCCTCTCTCTCTCTCTCTGTGTTACACACTCCAACCCTCTCTCTTTCTCTCTCTCTCTCTCTGTGTTACACACTCCAACCCTCTCACTCTCTCTCTCTCCCTCTCTGTGTTACACACTCCAACCCTCTCTCTCTCTCTCTCTCTGTTATACACTCCAACCCTCTCTCTCTCTCTCTCTCTGTTACACACTCCAACCCTCTCTCTCTCTCTGTGTTACACACTCCAACCCTCTCTCTCTCTCTCTCTCTGTGTTACACACTCCAACCCTCTCTCTCTCTCTCTCTCTCTGTGTTACACACTCCAACCCTCTCTCTCTCTCTGTGTTACACACTCCAACCCTCTCTCTCTCTCTGTGTTACACACTCCAACCCTCTCTCTCTCTCTCTGTGTTACACACTCCAACCCTCTCTCTCTCAGTGTTACACACTCCAACCCTCTCTCTCTCTCTCTCTGTATTACACACTCCAACCCTCTCTCTCTCTCTCTCTGTGTGTTACACACTCCAACCCTCTCTCTCTCTGTATTACACACTCCAACCCTCTCTCTCTCTCTGTGTTACACACTCCAACCCTCTCTCTCTCTCTGTATTACACACTCCAACCCTCTCTCTCTCTCTCTCTGTGTTACACACTCCAACCCTCTCTCTCTCTCTCTGTGTTACACACTCCAACCCTCTCTCTCTCTCTGTGTTATACACTCCAACCCTCTCTCTCTCTCTCTCTCTCTGTGTTATACACTCCAACCCTCTCTCTCTCTCTCTGTCAGTGTTACACACTCCAACCCTCTCTCTCTCTCTCTCTCTCTGTGTTATACACTCCAACCCTCTCTCTCTCTCTCTGTGTTACACACTCCAACCCTCTCTCTCTCTCTCTCTCAGTGTTTTACACTCCAACCCTCTCTCTCTCCCTCTCTGTGTTACACACTCCAACCCTCTCTCTCAGTGTTATACACTCCAACCCTCTCTCTCTCCCTCTCTGTGTTACACACTCCAACCCTCTCTCTCTCTCCCTCTCTGTGTTACACACTCCAACCCTCTCTCTCTCTCTCTCTCTCTCAGTGTTACACACTCCAACCCTCTCTCTCTCTCCCTCTCTGTGTTATACACTCCAACCCTCTCTCTCGCTCTCTGTGTTACACACTCCAACACTCTCTCTCCCTCTCTGTGTTACACACTCCAACCCTCTCTCTCTCTCTCTGTTATACACTCCAACCCTCTCTCTCTCTCTCTGTGTTACACACTCCAACCCTCTCTCTCTTTCTCTGTGTTACACACTCCTACCCTCTCTCTCTCTCTCTCTGTTACACACTCCTACCCTCTCTCTCCCTCTCTGTGTTACACACTCCTATCCTCTATTAGTATTAGGATACTAATTAGGAATGATCAGCCATGATCATATTGAATGGCGGTGCAGGCTCGAAGGGCAGAATGGCCTACTCCTGCATCTATTGTCTATTGTCTATTGTCTCTCTCTCTTTCTCTGTGTTATACACTCCTACCCTCTCTCTCCCTCTCTGTGTTACACACTCCTACCCTCTCTCTCTCTCTCTCTGTGTTACACACTCCAACCCTCTCTCTCTCTCTCTCTCTGTGTTACACACTCCAACCCTCTCTCTCTCTCTCTGTGTTACACACTCCAACCCTCTCTCTCTCTCTCTGTGTTACACACTCCAACCCTCTCTCTCTCTCTCTCTGTTACAAACTCCAACCCTCTCTCTCTCTCTCTCTGTGTTACACACTCCAACCCTCTCTCTCTCTCTCTGTGTTACACACTCCAACCCTCTCTCTCTTTCTCTGTGTTACACACTCCTACCCTCTCTCTCTCTCTCTGTTACACACTCCAACCCTCTCTCTCTCTCTCTGTGTTATACACTCCAACCCTCTCTCTCTTTCTCTGTGTTACACACTCCTACCCTCTCTCTCCCTCTCTGTGTTACACACTCCTTCCCCCTCTCTCTTTCTCTGTGTTACACACTCCAACCCTCTCTCTCTCTCTCTCAGTGTTACACACTCCTACCCTCTCTCTCCCTCTCTGTGTTACACAATCCTACCCTCTCTCTCTCTCTCTCTGTTACACACTCCAACCCTCTCTCTCTCTCTCTCTCTCTCTCTCTCTGTGTTACACACTCCAACCCTCTCTCTCTCTCTGTGTGTTACACACTCCAACCCTCTCTCTCTCTCTGTGTTACACACTCCAACCCTCTCTCTCTCTCTCTCTCTCTGTGTTACACACTCCAACCCTCTCTCTCTCTCACTCTCTCTGTGTTACACACTCCAACCCTCTTTCTCTCTGTGTTACAAACTCCAACCCTCTCTCTCTCTCTCTGTGTGTTACACTCTCCAACCCTCTCTCTCTCTCTCTCTGTGTTACACACTCCAAACCTCTCTCTCTCTCTCTCTGTGTTACACACTCCAACCCTCTCTCTCTCTCTCTGTGTTACACACTCCAACCCTCTCTCTCTCTCTCTGTGTTACACAATCCAACCCTCTCTCTCTCTCTCTCTGTGTTACACACTCCAACCCTCTCTCTCTCTCTGTTATACCCTCCAACCCTCTCTCTCTCTCTCTCTGTGTTGCACACTCCAACCCTCTCTCTCTGTCAGTGTTACACACTCCAACCCTATCTCTCTCTCTCTGTTACACACTCCAACCCTCTCTCTCTCTCTCTCTGTTACACACTCCAACCCTCTCTCTCTCTCAGTGTTACACACTCCATCCCTATCTGTCTCTCTCTGTTACACACTCCAACACTATCTCTCTCTCTCTGTTACACACTCCATCCCTATCTCTCTCTCTCTGTTACACACTCCAACCCTCTCTCTCTCTCTGTCTCTGTGTTGCACACTCCAACCCTCTCTCTCTCTCAGTGTTACACACTCCATCCCTCTCTCTCTCTCTCTCTGTTACACACTCCAACCCTCTCTCTCTCTCTCTGTGTTACACACTCCAACCCTCTCTCTCTCTCTCTGTGTTACACACTCCAACCCTCTCTCTCTCTCTGTGTTACACACTCCAACCCTCTCTCTCTCTCTCTCTGTGTTACACACTCCAACCCTCTCTCCCTCTCTGTGTTACACACTCCAACCCTCTCTCTCTCTCTCTGTGTTACACACTCCAACCCTCTCTCTCTTTCTCTGTGTTACACACTCCTACCCTCTCTCTCTCTCTCTCTGTTACACACTCCTACCCTCTCTCTCCCTCTCTGTGTTACACACTCCTACCCTCTCTCTCTTTCTCTGTGTTATACACTCCTACCCTCTCTCTCCCTCTCTGTGTTACACACTCCTACCCTCTCTCTCTCTCTCTCTGTGTTACACACTCCAACCCTCTCTCTCTCTCTCTCTCTGTGTTACACACTCCAACCCTCTCTCTCTCTCTCTGTGTTACACACTCCAACCCTCTCTCTCTCTCTCTGTGTGTTACACACTCCAACCCTCTCTCCCTCTCTGTGTTATACACTCCAACCCTCTCTCCCTCTCTGTGTTATACACTCCAACCCTCTCTCTCTCTCTCTGTTACACAATCCAACCCTCTCTCTCTCTCTCTCTGTGTTACACACTCCAACCCTCTCTCTCTCTCTGTGTTATACACTCCAACCCTCTCTCTCTCTCTCTGTGTTGCACACTCCAACCCTCTCTCTCTCTCAGTGTTACACACTCCAACCCTCTCTCTCTCTCTCTCTCTCTGTGTTATACACTCCAACCCTCTCTCTCTGTCAGTGTTACACACTCCAACCCTCTCTCTCTCTCTCTCTCTCTCTGTGTTATACACTCCAACCCTCTCTCTCTGTCAGTGTTACACACTCCAACCCTATCTCTCTCTCTCTCTGTTACACACTCCATCCCTCTCTCTCTCTCTCTGTGTTACACACTCCAACCCTCTCTCTCTCTCTCTGTGTTACACACTCCAACCCTCTCTCTCTCTCTCTCTGTTACACACTCCAACCCTCTCTCTCTCTCTGTGTTACACACTCCAACCCTCTCTCTCTCTCTCTCTCTGTGTTACACACTCCAACCCTCTCTCCCTCTCTGTGTTACACACTCCAACCCTCTCTCTCTCTCTCTGTGTTACACACTCCAACCCTCTCTCTCTTTCTCTGTGTTACACACTCCTACCCTCTCTCTCTCTCTGTTACACACTCCTACCCTCTCTCTCCCTCTCTGTGTTACACACTCCTACCCTCTCTCTCTTTCTCTGTGTTATACACTCCTACCCTCTCTCTCCCTCTCTGTGTTACACACTCCTACCCTCTCTCTCTCTCTCTCTGTGTTACACACTCCAACCCTCTCTCTCTCTCTCTCTCTGTGTTACACACTCCAACCCTCTCTCTCTCTCTCTGTGTTACACACTCCAACCCTCTCTCTCTCTCTCTGTGTGTTACACACTCCAACCCTCTCTCCCTCTCTGTGTTATACACTCCAACCCTCTCTCCCTCTCTGTGTTATACACTCCAACCCTCTCTCTCTCTCACTCTCTCTGTGTTACACACTCCAACCCTCTCTCTCTCTGTGTTACAAACTCCAACCCTCTCTCTCTCTCTCTCTGTGTTACACACTCCAACCCTCTCTCTCTCTCTCTCTGTGTTACACACTCCAACCCTCTCTCTCTCTCTCTGTGTTACACACTCCAACCCTCTCTCTCTCTCTCTGTGTTACACACTCCAACCCTCTCTCTCTCTCTCTGTGTTACACACTCCAACCCTCTCTCTCTCTCTCTGTTACACAATCCAACCCTCTCTCTCTCTCTCTCTGTGTTACACACTCCAACCCTCTCTCTCTCTCTGTGTTATACACTCCAACCCTCTCTCTCTCTCTCTCTGTGTTGCACACTCCAACCCTCTCTCTCTCTCAGTGTTACACACTCCATCCCTCTCTCTCTCTCTCTCTCTCTCTCTGTGTTATACACTCCAACCCTCTCTCTCTGTCAGTGTTACACACTCCAACCCTCTCTCTCTCTCTCTCTCTCTGTGTTATACACTCCAACCCTCTCTCTCTGTCAGTGTTACACACTCCAACCCTATCTCTCTCTCTCTGTTACACACTCCAACCCTCTCTCTCTCTCTCTCTGTTACACACTCCAACCCTCTCTCTCTCTCAGTGTTACACACTCCATCCCTATCTCTCTCTCTCTGTTACACACTCCAACCCTATCTCTCTCTCTCTGTTACACACTCCATCCCTATCTCTCTCTCTCTCTGTTACACACTCCAACCTCTCTCTCTCTCTGTCTCTGTGTTGCACACTCCAACCCTCTCTCTCTCTCAGTGTTACACACTCCATCCCTCTCTTTCTCTCTCTCTGTTACACACTCCAACCCTCTCTCTCTCTCTCTGTGTTACACACTCCAACTCTCTCTCTCTCTGTGTTACACACTCCAACCCTCTCTCTCTCTCTCTCTGTGTTATACACTCCAACCCTCTCTCTCTCTCTCTCTGTGTTACACACTCCAACCGTCTCTCTCTCTCTCTCTCTCTCTCTCTCTCTGTGTTACACATTCCAACCCTCTCTCTCTCTCTCTCTCTCTGTGTTACACACTCCAACCCTCTCTCTCTCTCTCTCAGTGTTACACACTCCAACCCTCTCTCTCGCTCTCTGTGTTACACACTCCAACCCTCTCTCTCTCTCTCTCTCTCTCTCTGTGTTACACACTCCAACCCTCTCTCTCTCTCTCTCAGTGTTACACACTCCAACCCTCTCTCTCGCTCTCTGTGTTACACACTCCAACCCTCTCTCTCTCTCTCTGTGTTACACACTCCAACCCTCTCTCTTTCTCTCTCTCTCTCTCTGTGTTACACACTCCAACCCTCTCACTCTCTCTCTCTCCCTCTCTGTGTTACACACTCCAACCCTCTCTCTCTCTCTCTCTCTGTTATACACTCCAACCCTCTCTCTCTCTCTCTCTCTGTTACACACTCCAACCCTCTCTCTCTCTCTGTGTTACACACTCCAACCCTCTCTCTCTCTCTCTCTCTGTGTTACACACTCCAACCCTCTCTCTCTCTCTCTCTCTCTGTGTTACACACTCCAACCCTCTCTCTCTCTCTGTGTTACACACTCCAACCCTCTCTCTCTCTCTGTGTTACACACTCCAACCCTCTCTCTCTCTCTCTGTGTTACACACTCCAACCCTCTCTCTCTCAGTGTTACACACTCCAACCCTCTCTCTCTCTCTCTCTGTATTACACACTCCAACCCTCTCTCTCTCTCTCTGTGTGTTACACACTCCAACCCTCTCTCTCTCTGTATTACACACTCCAACCCTCTCTCTCTCTCTCTGTGTTACACACTCCAACCCTCTCTCTCTCTCTCTGTATTACACACTCCAACCCTCTCTCTCTCTCTCTCTGTGTTACACACTCCAACCCTCTCTCTCTCTCTCTGTGTTACACACTCCAACCCTCTCTCTCTCTCTGTGTTATACACTCCAACCCTCTCTCTCTCTCTCTCTCTCTGTGTTATACACTCCAACCCTCTCTCTCTCTCTCTGTCAGTGTTACACACTCCAACCCTCTCTCTCTCTCTCTCTCTCTGTGTTATACACTCCAACCCTCTCTCTCTCTCTCTGTGTTACACACTCCAACCCTCTCTCTCTCTCTCTCTCAGTGTTTTACACTCCAACCCTCTCTCTCTCCCTCTCTGTGTTACACACTCCAACCCTCTCTCTCAGTGTTATACACTCCAACCCTCTCTCTCTCCGTCTCTGTGTTACACACTCCAACCCTCTCTCTCTCTCCCTCTCTGTGTTACACACTCCAACCCTCTCTCTCTCTCTCTCTCTCTCTCAGTGTTACACACTCCAACCCTCTCTCTCTCTCCCTCTCTGTGTTATACACTCCAACCCTCTCTCTCGCTCTCTGTGTTACACACTCCAACACTCTCTCTCCCTCTCTGTGTTACACACTCCAACCCTCTCTCTCTCTCTCTGTTATACACTCCAACCCTCTCTCTCTCTCTCTGTGTTACACACTCCAACCCTCTCTCTCTTTCTCTGTGTTACACACTCCTACCCTCTCTCTCTCTCTCTCTGTTACACACTCCTACCCTCTCTCTCCCTCTCTGTGTTACACACTCCTATCCTCTCTCTCTTTCTCTGTGTTATACACTCCTACCCTCTCTCTCCCTCTCTGTGTTACACACTCCTACCCTCTCTCTCTCTCTCTCTGTGTTACAAACTCCAACCCTCTCTCTCTCTCTCTCTCTGTGTTACACACTCCAACCCTCTCTCTCTCTCTCTGTGTTACACACTCCAACCCTCTCTCTCTCTCTCTGTGTTACACACTCCAACCCTCTCTCTCTCTCTCTCTGTTACAAACTCCAACCCTCTCTCTCTCTCTCTCTGTGTTACACACTCCAACCCTCTCTCTCTCTCTCTGTGTTACACACTCCAACCCTCTCTCTCTTTCTCTGTGTTACACACTCCTACCCTCTCTCTCTCTCTCTGTTACACACTCCAACCCTCTCTCTCTCTCTCTGTGTTATACACTCCAACCCTCTCTCTCTTTCTCTGTGTTACACACTCCTACCCTCTCTCTCCCTCTCTGTGTTACACACTCCTTCCCCCTCTCTCTTTCTCTGTGTTACACACTCCAACCCTCTCTCTCTCTCTCTCAGTGTTACACACTCCTACCCTCTCTCTCCCTCTCTGTGTTACACAATCCTACCCTCTCTCTCTCTCTCTCTGTTACACACTCCAACCCTCTCTCTCTCTCTCTCTCTCTCTCTCTCTGTGTTACACACTCCAACCCTCTCTCTCTCTCTGTGTGTTACACACTCCAACCCTCTCTCTCTCTCTGTGTTACACACTCCAACCCTCTCTCTCTCTCTCTCTCTCTGTGTTACACACTCCAACCCTCTCTCTCTCTCACTCTCTCTGTTACACACTCCAACCCTCTCTCTCTCTCTCTCTGTGTTACACACTCCAACCCTCTCTCTCTCTCACTCTCTCTGTTACACACTCCAACCCTCTTTCTCTCTGTGTTACAAACTCCAACCATCTCTCTCTCTCTCTCTGTGTTACACTCTCCAACCCTCTCTCTCTCTCTCTGTGTTACACACTCCAACCCTCTCTCTCTCTCTCTGTGTTACACACTCCAACCCTCTCTCTCTCTCTCTGTGTTACACACTCCAACCCTCTCTCTCTCTCTGTGTTACACACTCCAACCCTCTCTCTCTCTCTCTCTCTCTGTGTTACACACTCCAACCCTCTCTCCCTCTCTGTGTTACACACTCCAACCCTCTCTCTCTCTCTCTGTGTTACACACTCCAACCCTCTCTCTCTTTCTCTGTGTTACACACTCCTACCCTCTCTCTCTCTCTGTTACACACTCCTACCCCTCTCTCTCCCTCTCTGTGTTACACACTCCTACCCTCTCTCTCTTTCTCTGTGTTATACACTCCTACCCTCTCTCTCCCTCTCTGTGTTACACACTCCTACCCTCTCTCTCTCTCTCTCTGTGTTACACACTCCAACCCTCTCTCTCTCTCTCTCTCTGTGTTACACACTCCAACCCTCTCTCTCTCTCTCTGTGTTACACACTCCAACCCTCTCTCTCTCTCTCTGTGTGTTACACACTCCAACCCTCTCCTCCCTCTCTGTGTTATAACACTCCAACCCTCTCTCCCTCTCTGTGTTATACACTCCAACCCTCTCTCTCTCTCACTCTCTCTGTGTTACACACTCCAACCCTCTCTCTCTGTGTTACAAACTCCAACCCTCTCTCTCTCTCTCTGTTACACAATCCAACCCTCTCTCTCTCTCTCTGTGTTACACACTCCAACCCTCTCTCTCTCTCTCTCTGTGTTACACACTCCAACCCTCTCTCTCTCTCTCTCTGTGTTACACACTCCAACCCTCTCTCTCTCTCTGTGTGTTACACACTCCAACCCTCTCTCTCTCTCTGTGTTACACACTCCAACCCTCTCTCTCTCTCTCTGTGTTACACACTCCAACCCTCTCTCTCTCTCTCTGTTACACAATCCAACCCTCTCTCTCTCTCTCTCTGTTTTACACACTCCAACCCTCTCTCTCTCTCTGTGTTATACACTCCAACCCTCTCTCTCTCTCTCTCTGTGTTGCACACTCCAACCCTCTCTCTCTCTCAGTGTTACACACTCCATCCCTCTCTCTCTCTCTCTCTCTCTCTGTGTTATACACTCCAACCCTCTCTCTCTGTCAGTGTTACACACTCCAACCCTCTCTCTCTCTCTCCTCTCTCTCTGTGTTATACACTCCAACCCCTCTCTCTCTGTCAGTGTTACACACTCCAACCCTATCTCTCTCTCTCTGTTACACACTCCAACCCTCTCTCTCTCTCTCTGTGTTACACACTCCAACCCCTCTCTCTCTCTCTCTCTGTTATACACTCCAACCCTCTCTCTCTCTCTCTGTGTTACACACTCCAACCCTCTCTCTCTTTCTCTGTGTTACACACTCCTACCCTCTCTCTCTCTCTCTCTGTTACACACTCCTACCCTCTCTCTCCCTCTCTGTGTTACACACTCCTACCCTCTCTCTCTTTCTCTGTGTTATACAATCCTACCCTCTCTCTCCCTCTCTGTGTTACACACTCCTACCCTCTCTCTCTCTCTCTCTGTGTTACACACTCCAACCCTCTCTCTCTCTCTCTCTCTCTGTGTTACACACTCCAACCCTCTCTCTCTCTCTCTGTGTTACACACTCCAACCCTCTCTCTCTCTCTCTGTGTTACACACTCCAACCCTCTCTCTCTCTCTCTCTGTTACAACTCCAACCCTCTCTCTCTCTCTCTCTGTGTTACACACTCCAACCCTCTCTCTCTCTCTCTGTGTTACACACTCCAACCCTCTCTCTCTTTCTCTGTGTTACACACTCCTACCCTCTCTCTCTCTCTTGTTACACACTCCAACCCTCTCTCTCTCTCTCTGTGTTATACACTCCAACCCTCTCTCTCTTTCTCTGTGTTACACACTCCTACCCTCTCTCTCCCTCTCTGTGTTACACACTCCTTCCCCCTCTCTCTTTCTCTGTGTTACACACTCCAACCCTCTCTCTCTCTCTCTCAGTGTTACACACTCCTACCCTCTCTCTCCCTCTCTGTGTTACACACTCCTACCCTCTCTCTCTCTCTCTCTGTTACACACTCCAACCCTCCTCTCTCTCTCTCTCTCTCTCTCTGTGTTACACACTCCAACCCTCTCTCTCTCTCTGTGTGTTACACACTCCAACCCTCTCTCTCTCTCTGTCTTACACACTCCAACCCTCTCTCTCTCTCTCTCTGTGTTACACACGCCAACCCTCTCTCTCTCTCTCTGTGTGTTACACACTCCAACCCTCTCTCTCTCTCTCTCTGTGTTACACACTCCAACCCTCTCTCTCTCTCACTCTCTCTGTGTTACACACTCCAACCCTCTTTCTCTCTGTGTTACAAACTCCAACCCTCTCTCTCTCTCTCTCTGTGTTACACTCTCCAACCCTCTCTCTCTCTCTCTGTGTTACACACTCCAAACCTCTCTCTCTCTCTCTGTGTTACACACTCCAACCCTCTCTCCTCTCTCTCTGTGTTACACACTCCAACCCTCTCTCTCTCTCTCTGTGTTACACAATCCAACCCTCTCTCTCTCTCTCTCTGTGTTACACACTCCAACCCTCTCTCTCTCTCTGTTATACCCTCCAACCCTCTCTCTCTCTCTCTCTGTGTTGCACACTCCAACCCTCTCTCTCTGTCAGTGTTACACACTCCAACCCTATCTCTCTCTCTCTGTTACACACTCCAACGCTCTCTCTCTCTCTCTCTGTTACACACTCCAACCCTCTCTCTCTCTCAGTGTTACACACTCCATCCCTATCTGTCTCTCTCTGTTACACACTCCAACACTATCTCTCTCTCTCTGTTACACACTCCATCCCTATCTCTCTCTCTCTGTTACACACTCCAACCCTCTCTCTCTCTCTGTCTCTGTGTTGCACACTCCAACCCTCTCTCTCTCTCAGTGTTACACACTCCATCCCTCTCTCTCTCTCTCTCTGTTACACACTCCAACCCTCTCTCTCTCTCTCTGTGTTACACACTCCAACCCTCTCTCTCTCTCTCTGTGTTACACACTCCAACCCTCTCTCTCTCTCTCTCTGTGTTACACACTCCAACCCTCTCTCCCTCTCTGTGTTACACACTCCAACCCTCTCTCTCTCTCTCTGTGTTACACACTCCAACCCTCTCTCTCTTTCTCTGTGTTACACACTCCTACCCTCTCTCTCTCTCTCTCTGTTACACACTCCTACCCTCTCTCTCCCTCTCTGTGTTACACACTCCTACCCTCTCTCTCTTTCTCTGTGTTATACACTCCTACCCTCTCTCTCCCTCTCTGTGTTACACACTCCTACCCTCTCTCTCTCTCTCTCTGTGTTACACACTCCAACCCTCTCTCTCTCTCTCTCTCTGTGTTACACACTCCAACCCTCTCTCTCTCTCTCTGTGTTACACACTCCAACCCTCTCTCTCTCTCTCTGTGTGTTACACACTCCAACCCTCTCTCCCTCTCTGTGTTATACACTCCAACCCTCTCTCCCCTCTCTGTGTTATACACTCCAACCCTCTCTCTCTCTCACTCTCTCTGTGTTACACACTCCAACCCCTCTCTCTCTCTGTGTTACAAACTCCAACCCTCTCTCTCTCTCTCTGTGTTACACACTCCAACCCTCTCTCTCTCTCTCTGTGTTACACACTCCAACCCTCTCTCTCTCTCTCTCTGTGTTACACACTCCAACCCTCTCTCTCTCTCTCTCTGTTACACACTCCAACCCTCTCTCTCTCTCTCTGTGTTACACACTCCAACCCTCTCTCTCTCTCTCTGTTACACAATCCAACCCTCTCTCTCTCTCTCTCTGTGTTACACACTCCAACCCTCTCTCTCTCTCTGTGTTATACACTCCAACCCTCTCTCTCTCTCTCTGTGTTGCACACTCCAACCCTCTCTCTCTCTCAGTGTTACACACTCCAACCCTCTCTCTCTCTCTCTCTCTCTGTGTTATACACTCCAACCCTCTCTACTCCAACCCTCTCTCTCTGTCAGTGTTACACACTCCAACCCTCTCTCTCTCTCTCTCTCTCTCTGTGTTATACACTCCAACCCTCTCTCTCTGTCAGTGTTACACACTCCAACCCTATCTCTCTCTCTCTCTGTTACACACTCCATCCCTCTCTCTCTCTCTCTGTGTTACACACTCCAACCCTCTCTCTCTCTCTCTGTGTTACACACTCCAACCCTCTCTCTCTCTCTCTCTGTTACACACTCCAACCCTCTCTCTCTCTCTGTGTTACACACTCCAACCCTCTCTCTCTCTCTCTCTCTGTGTTACACACTCCAACCCTCTCTCCTCTCTGTGTTACACACTCCAACCCTCTCTCTCTCTCTCTGTGTTACACACTCCAACCCTCTCTCTCTTTCTCTGTGTTACACACTCCTACCCTCTCTCTCTCTCTGTTACACACTCCTACCCTCTCTCTCCCTCTCTGTGTTACACACTCCTACCCTCTCTCTCTTTCTCTGTGTTATACACTCCTACCCTCTCTCTCCCTCTCTGTGTTACACACTCCTACCCTCTCTCTCTCTCTCTCTGTGTTACACACTCCAACTCTCTCTCTCTCTCTCTCTGTGTTACACACTCCAACCCTCTCTCTCTCTCTCTGTGTTACACACTCCAACCCTCTCTCTCTCTCTCTGTGTGTTACACACTCCAACCCTCTCTCCCTCTCTGTGTTATACACTCCAACCCTCTCTCCCTCTCTGTGTTATACACTCCAACCCTCTCTCTCTCTCACTCTCTCTGTGTTACACACTCCAACCCTCTCTCTCTCTGTGTTACAAACTCCAACCCTCTCTCTCTCTCTCTCTCTGTGTTACACACTCCAACCCTCTCTCTCTCTCTCTGTGTTACACACTCCAACCCTCTCTCTCTCTCTCTGTGTTACACACTCCAACCCTCTCTCTCTCTCTCTGTTACACAATCCAACCCTCTCTCTCTCTCTCTGTGTTATACACTCCAACCCTCTCTCTCTGTCAGTGTTACACACTCCAACCCTCTCTCTCTCTCTCTCTCTCTCTCTGTGTTATACACTCCAACCCTCTCTCTCTGTCAGTGTTACACACTCCAACCCTATCTCTCTCTCTCTGTTACACACTCCAACCCTCTCTCTCTCTCTCTCTGTTACACACTCCAACCCTCTCTCTCTCTGTGTTACACACTCCATCCTATCTCTCTCTCTCTGTTACACACTCCAACCCTATCTCTCTCTCTCTGTTACACACTCCATCCCTATCTCTCTCTCTCTCTGTTACACACTCCAACCTCTCTCTCTCTCTGTCTCTGTGTTGCACACTCCAACCCTCTCTCTCTCTCAGTGTTACACACTCCAACCCTCTCTCTCTCTCTCTGTGTTACACACTCCAACTCTCTCTCTCTCTGTGTTACACACTCCAACCCTTTCTCTCTCTCTCTCTGTGTTATACACTCCAACCCTCTCTCTCTCTCTCTCTGTGTTACACACTCCAACCCTCTCTCTCTCTCTCTCTCTCTCTCTGTGTTACACATTCCAACCCTCTCTCTCTCTCTCTCTCTCTCTGTGTTACACACTCCAACCCTCTCTCTCTCTCTCTCAGTGTTACACACTCCAACCCTCTCTCTCGCTCTCTGTGTTACACACTCCAACCCTCTCTCTCTCTCTCTCTCTCTCTCTGTGTTACACACTCCAACCCTCTCTCTCTCTCTCTCAGTGTTACACACTCCAACCCTCTCTCTCGCTCTCTGTGTTACACACTCCAACCCTCTCTCTTTCTCTCTCTCTCTCTCTGTGTTACACACTCCAACCCTCTCACTCTCTCTCTCTCCCTCTCTGTGTTACACACTCCAACCCTCTCTCTCTCTCTCTCTCTGTTATACACTCCAACCCTCTCTCTCTCTCTCTCTCTGTTACACACTCCAACCCTCTCTCTCTCTCTGTGTTACACACTCCAACCCTCTCTCTCTCTCTCTCTCTGTGTTACACACTCCAACCCTCTCTCTCTCTCTCTCTCTCTGTGTTACACACTCCAACCCTCTCTCTCTCTGTGTTACACACTCCAACCCTCTCTCTCTCTCTGTGTTACACACTCCAACCCTCTCTCTCTCTCTCTGTGTTACACACTCCAACCCTCTCTCTCTCAGTGTTACACACTCCAACCCTCTCTCTCTCTCTCTCTGTATTACACACTCCAACCCTCTCTCTCTCTCTCTCTGTGTGTTACACACTCCAACCCTCTCTCTCTCTGTATTACACACTCCAACCCTCTCTCTCTCTCTCTGTGTTACACACTCCAACCCTCTCTCTCTCTCTCTGTATTACACACTCCAACCCTCTCTCTCTCTCTCTCTGTGTTACACACTCCAACCCTCTCTCTCTCTCTCTGTGTTACACACTCCAACCCTCTCTCTCTCTCTGTGTTATACACTCCAACCCTCTCTCTCTCTCTCTCTCTCTGTGTTATACACTCCAACCCTCTCTCTCTCTCTCTGTCAGTGTTACACACTCCAACCCTCTCTCTCTCTCTCTCTCTCTGTGTTATACACTCCAACCCTCTCTCTCTCTCTCTGTGTTACACACTCCAACCCTCTCTCTCTCTCTCTCTCAGTGTTTTACACTCCAACCCTCTCTCTCTCCCTCTCTGTGTTACACACTCCAACCCTCTCTATCAGTGTTATACACTCCAACCCTCTCTCTCTCCCTCTCTGTGTTACACACTCCAACCCTCTCTCTCTCTCCCTCTCTGTGTTACACACTCCAACCCTCTCTCTCTCTCTCTCTCTCTCAGTGTTACACACTCCAACCCTCTCTCTCTCTCCCTCTCTGTGTTATACACTCCAACCCTCTCTCTCGCTCTCTGTGTTACACACTCCAACACTCTCTCTCCCTCTCTGTGTTACACACTCCAACCCTCTCTCTCTCTCTCTGTTATACACTCCAACCCTCTCTCTCTCTCTCTGTGTTACACACTCCAACCCTCTCTCTCTTTCTCTGTGTTACACACTCCAACCCTCTCTCTCTCTCTCTCTGTGTTACACACTCCAACCCTCTCTCTCTCTCTCTCTCTCTGTGTTACACACTCCAACCCTCTCTCTCTCTCTCTGTGTTACACACTCCAACCCTCTCTCTCTCTCTCTCTGTGTTACACACTCCAACCCTCTCTCTCTCTCTCTCTCTCTCTGTGTTACACACTCCAACCCTCTCTCTCTCTCTCACTCTCTCTGTGTTACACACTCCAACCCTCTCTCTCTCTCTGTGTTGCACACTCCAACCCTCTCTCTCTTTCAGTGTTACACACTCCAACCCTCTCTCTCTCTCTGTGTTACACACTCCAACCCTCTCTCTCTCTCTCTGTGTTACACACTCCAACCCTCTCTCTCTCAGTGTTACACACTCCAACCCTCTCTCTCTCTCTCTGTGTGTTACACACTCCAACCCTCTCTCTCTCTCTCTGTATTACACACTCCAACCCTCTCTCTCTCTCTCTGTGTGTTACACACTCCCTCTCTCTCTCTCTCTCTGTATTACACACTCCAACCCTCTCTCTCTCTCTCTGTGTGTTACACACTCCAACCCTCTCTCTCTCTCTGTGTTACACACTCCAACCCTCTCTCTCTCTCTCTGTGTTACACACTCCAACCCTCTCTCTCTCTCTCTGTATTACACACTCCAACCCTCTCTCTCTCTCTCTCTGTATTACACACTCCAACCCTCTCTCTCTCTCTGTGTTACACACTCCAACCCTCTCTCTCTCTCTCTCTGTATTACACACTCCAACCCTCTCTCTCTCTGTCTCTCTGTGTTACACACTCCAACCCTCTCTCTCTCTGTCTCTCTGTGTTACACAATCCAACCCTCTCTCTCCCTCTCTCTCTGTGTTACACACTCCAACCCTCTCTCTCTCTGTCTCTCTGTGTTACACACTCCAACCCTCTCTCTCTCTGTCTCTCTGTGTTACACAATCCAACCCTCTCTCTCTCTCTCTCTCTCTGTGTTACACACTCCAACCCTCTCTCTCTCTCTCAGTGTTACACACTCCAACCCTCTCTCTCGCTCTCTGTGTTACACACTCCAACCCTCTCTCTTTCTCTCTCTCTCTCTCTGTGTTACACACTCCAACCCTCTCACTCTCTCTCTCTCCCTCTCTGTGTTACACACTCCAACCCTCTCTCTCTCTCTCTCTCTGTTATACACTCCAACCCTCTCTCTCTCTCTCTCTCTGTTACACACTCCAACCCTCTCTCTCTCTCTGTGTTACACACTCCAACCCTCTCTCTCTCTCTCTCTCTGTGTTACACACTCCAACCCTCTCTCTCTCTCTCTCTCTCTGTGTTACACACTCCAACCCTCTCTCTCTCTGTGTTACACACTCCAACCCTCTCTCTCTCTCTGTGTAACACACTCCAACCCTCTCTCTCTCTCTCTGTGTTACACACTCCAACCCTCTCTCTCTCAGTGTTACACACTCCAACCCTCTCTCTCTCTCTCTCTGTATTACACACTCCAACCCTCTCTCTCTCTCTCTCTGTGTGTTACACACTCCAACCCTCTCTCTCTCTGTATTACACACTCCAACCCTCTCTCTCTCTCTCTGTGTTACACACTCCAACCCTCTCTCTCTCTCTCTGTATTACACACTCCAACCCTCTCTCTCTCTCTCTCTGTGTTACACACTCCAACCCTCTCTCTCTCTCTCTGTGTTACACACTCGAACCCTCTCTCTCTCTCTGTGTTATACACTCCAACCCTCTCTCTCTCTCTCTCTCTCTGTGTTATACACTCCAACCCTCTCTCTCTCTCTCTGTCAGTGTTACACACTCCAACCCTCTCTCTCTCTCTCTCTCTCTGTGTTATACACTCCAACCCTCTCTCTCTCTCTCTGTGTTACACACTCCAACCCTCTCTCTCTCTCTCTCTCAGTGTTTTACACTCCAACCCTCTCTCTCTCCCTCTCTGTGTTACACACTCCAACCCTCTCTATCAGTGTTATACACTCCAACCCTCTCTCTCTCCCTCTCTGTGTTACACACTCCAACCCTCTCTCTCTCTCCCTCTCTGTGTTACACACTCCAACCCTCTCTCTCTCTCTCTCTCTCTCAGTGTTACACACTCCAACCCTCTCTCTCTCTCCCTCTCTGTGTTGTACACTCCAACCCTCTCTCTCGCTCTCTGTGTTACACACTCCAACACTCTCTCTCCCTCTCTGTGTTACACACTCCAACCCTCTCTCTCTCTCTCTGTTATACACTCCAACCCTCTCTCTCTCTCTCTGTGTTACACACTCCAACCCTCTCTCTCTTTCTCTGTGTTACACACTCCAACCCTCTCTCTCTCTCTCTCTGTGTTACACACTCCAACCCTCTCTCTCTCTCTCTCTCTCTGTGTTACACACTCCAACCCTCTCTCTCTCTCTCTGTGTTACACACTCCAACCCTCTCTCTCTCTCTCTCTGTGTTACACACTCCAACCCTCTCTCTCTCTCTCTCTCTCTCTGTGTTACACACTCCAACCCTCTCTCTCTCTCTCACTCTCTCTGTGTTACACACTCCAACCCTCTCTCTCTCTCTGTGTTGCACACTCCAACCCTCTCTCTCTGTCAGTGTTACACACTCCAACCCTCTCTCTCTCTCTCTCTGTGTTACACACTCCAACCCTCTCTCTCTCTCTCTGTGTTACACACTCCAACCCTCTCTCTCTCAGTGTTACACACTCCAACCCTCTCTCTCTCTCTCTGTGTGTTACACACTCCAACCCTCTCTCTCTCTCTCTGTATTACACACTCCAACCCTCTCTCTCTCTCTCTGTGTGTTACACACTCCCTCTCTCTCTCTCTCTCTGTATTACACACTCCAACCCTCTCTCTCTCTCTCTGTGTGTTACACACTCCAACCCTCTCTCTCTCTCTGTGTTACACACTCCAACCCTCTCTCTCTCTCTCTGTGTTACACACTCCAACCCTCTCTCTCTCTCTCTGTATTACACACTCCAACCCTCTCTCTCTCTCTCTCTGTATTACACACTCCAACCCTCTCTCTCTCTCTGTGTTACACACTCCAACCCTCTCTCTCTCTCTCTCTGTATTACACACTCCAACCCTCTCTCTCTCTGTCTCTCTGTGTTACACACTCCAACCCTCTCTCTCTCTGTCTCTCTGTGTTACACAATCCAACCCTCTCTCTCCCTCTCTCTCTGTGTTACACACTCCAACCCTCTCTCTCTCTGTCTCTCTGTGTTACACACTCCAACCCTCTCTCTCTCTGTCTCTCTGTGTTACACAATCCAACCCTCTCTCTCTCTCTCTCTCTCTGTGTTACACACTCCGACCCTCTCTCTCTCTCTCTGTGTTACACACTCCGACCCTCTCTCTCTCTGTGTCATACACTCCAACCCTCTCTCTCTCTCTGTTACACACTCCAACCCTCTCTCTCTCTGTCTCTCTGTGTTACACACTCCAACCCTCTCTCTCTCCCTCTCTGTGTTACACACTCCAACCCTCTCTCTCCCTCTCTGTGTTACACACTCCAACCCTCTCTCTCTCTCTCTGTTACACACTCCAACCCTCTCTCTCTCTCTCTCTGTGTTACACACTCCAACCCTCTCTCTCTCTCCCTCTCTGTGTTACACACTCCAACCCTCTCTCTCTCTCTCTGTGTTACACACTCCAACACTCTCTCTCTCTCTCTCTGTTATACACTCCAACCCTCTCTCTCTCTCTCTCTCTGTGTTACACACTCCAACCCTCTCTCTCTCTCTCTCTCTCAGTGTTACACACTCCAACCCTCTCTCTCTCCCTCTCTGTGTTACACACTCCAACACTCTCTCTCTCTCCCTCTCTGTTATACACTCCAACCCTCTCTCTCTCTCTCTCTGTGTTACACACTCCAACCCTCTCTCTCTCTCTCTGTGTTACACACTCCAACCCTCTCTCTCTCTCTCTCTTTGTGTTACACACTCCAACCCTCTCTCTCTCTCTGTACTGCACACTCCAACCCTCTCTCTCTGTCAGTGTTACACACTCCAACGCTCTCTCTCTCTGTGTTACACACTCCAACCCTCTCTCTCTCTCTCTGTGTTACACACTCCAACCCTCTCTCTCTCTCTCTCTGTGTTACACACTCCAACCCTCTCTCTCTCTCTGTGTTGCACACTCCAACCCTCTCTCTCTGTCAGTGTTACACACTCCAACCCTCTCTCTCTCTCTCTCTGTGTTACACACTCCAACCCTCTCTCTCTTTCTCTGTGTTACACACTCCAACCCTCTCTCTCTCTCTCTGTGTTACACACTCCAACCCTCTCTCTCTCTCTGTGTTACACACTCCAACCCTCTCTCCCTCTCTGTGTTATACACTCCAACCCTCTCTCTCTCTCTGTGTTGCACACTCCAACCCTCTCTCTCTGTCAGTGTTACACACTCCAACCCTCTCTCTCTCTCTGTGTTACACACTCCAACCCTCTCTCTTTCTCTCTGTGTTACACACTCCAACCCTCTCTCTCTCAGTGTTACACACTCCAACCCTCTCTCTCTGTGTGTTACACATTCCAACCCTCTCTCTCTCTCTCTGTATTACACACTCCAACCCTCTCTCTCTCTCTGTGTGTTACACACTCCAACCCTCTCTCTCTCTCTCTCTCTGTGTTACACACGCCAACCCTCTCTCTCTCTCTCTCTGTCTTACACACTCCAACCCTCTCTCTCTCTCTCTCTCTGTGTTACACACTCCAACCCTCTCTCTCTCTCTCTGTATTACACACTCCAACCCTCTCACTCTCTCTCTCTCTGTGTTACACACTCCAACCCTCTCTCCCTCTCTGTGTTACACACTCCAACCCTCTCTCTCTCTCTCTGTGTGTTACACACTCCAACCCTCTCTCTCTCTCTGTGTGTTACACACTCCAACCCTCTCTCTCTCTCTCTCTGTTACAAACTCCAACCCTCTCTCTCTCTCTCTCTGTGTTACACACTCCAACCCTCTCTCTCTCTCTCTGTGTTACACACTCCAACCCTCTCTCTCTTTCTCTGTGTTACACACTCCTACCCTCTCTCTCTCTCTTGTTACACACTCCAACCCTCTCTCTCTCTCTCTGTGTTATACACTCCAACCCTCTCTCTCTTTCTCTGTGTTACACACTCCTACCCTCTCTCTCCCTCTCTGTGTTACACACTCCTTCCCCCTCTCTCTTTCTCTGTGTTACACACTCCAACCCTCTCTCTCTCTCTCTCAGTGTTACACACTCCTACCCTCTCTCTCCCTCTCTGTGTTACACACTCCTACCCTCTCTCTCTCTCTCTCTGTTACACACTCCAACCCTCTCTCTCTCTCTCTCTCTCTCTCTCTCTGTGTTACACACTCCAACCCTCTCTCTCTCTCTGTGTGTTACACACTCCAACCCTCTCTCTCTCTCTGTCTTACACACTCCAACCCTCTCTCTCTCTCTCTCTCTGTGTTACACACGCCAACCCTCTCTCTCTCTCTCTGTGTGTTACACACTCCAACCCTCTCTCTCTCTCTCTCTGTGTTACACACTCCAACCCTCTCTCTCTCTCACTCTCTCTGTGTTACACACTCCAACCCTCTTTCTCTCTGTGTTACAAACTCCAACCCTCTCTCTCTCTGTCTGTGTGTTACACTCTCCAACCCTCTCTCTCTCTCTCTGTGTTACACACTCCAAACCTCTCTCTCTCTCTCTGTGTTACACACTCCAACCCTCTCTCTCTCTCTCTGTGTTACACACTCCAACCCTCTCTCTCTCTCTCTGTGTTACACAATCCAACCCTCTCTCTCTCTCTCTCTGTGTTACACACTCCAACCCTCTCTCTCTCTCTGTTATACCCTCCAACCCTCTCTCTCTCTCTCTCTCTGTGTTGCACACTCCAACCCTCTCTCTCTGTCAGTGTTACACACTCCAACCCTATCTCTCTCTCTCTGTTACACACTCCAACCTTCTCTCTCTCTCTCTCTGTTACACACTCCAACCCTCTCTCTCTCTCAGTGTTACACACTCCATCCCTATCTGTCTCTCTCTGTTACACACTCCAACACTATCTCTCTCTCTCTGTTACACACTCCATCCCTATCTCTCTCTCTCTGTTACACACTCCAACCCTCTCTCTCTCTCTGTCTCTGTGTTGCACACTCCAACCCTCTCTCTCTCTCAGTGTTACACACTCCATCCCTCTCTCTCTCTCTCTCTGTTACACACTCCAACCCTCTCTCTCTCTCTCTGTGTTACACACTCCAACCCTCTCTCTCTCTCTCTGTGTTACACACTCCAACCCTCTCTCTCTCTCTGTGTTACACACTCCAACCCTCTCTCTCTCTCTCTCTGTGTTACACACTCCAACCCTCTCTCCCTCTCTGTGTTACACACTCCAACCCTCTCTCTCTCTCTCTGTGTTACACACTCCAACCCTCTCTCTCTTTCTCTGTGTTACACACTCCTACCCTCTCTCTCTCTCTCTCTGTTACACACTCCTACCCTCTCTCTCCCTCTCTGTGTTACACACTCCTACCCTCTCTCTCTTTCTCTGTGTTATACACTCCTACCCTCTCTCTCCCTCTCTGTGTTACACACTCCTACCCTCTCTCTCTCTCTCTCTGTGTTACACACTCCAACCCTCTCTCTCTCTCTCTCTCTGTGTTACACACTCCAACCCTCTCTCTCTCTCTCTGTGTTACACACTCCAACCCTCTCTCTCTCTCTGTGTGTGTTACACACTCCAACCCTCTCTCTCTCTCTCTGTGTTACACACTCCAACCCTCTCTCTCTCTGTGTGTGTTACACACTCCAACCCTCTCTCCCTCTCTGTGTTATACACTCCAACCCTCTCTCCCTCTCTGTGTTATACACTCCAACCCTCTCTCTCTCTCACTCTCTCTGTGTTACACACTCCAACCCTCTCTCTCTCTGTGTTACAAACTCCAACCCTCTCTCTCTCTCTCTGTGTTACACACTCCAACCCTCTCTCTCTCTCTCTGTGTTACACACTCCAACCCTCTCTCTCTCTCTCTCTGTGTTACACACTCCAACCCTCTCTCTCTCTCTCTGTGTTACACACTCCAACCCTCTCTCTCTCTCTCTGTTACACAATCCAACCCTCTCTCTCTCTCTCTCTGTGTTACACACTCCAACCCTCTCTCTCTCTCTGTGTTATACACTCCAACCCTCTCTCTCTCTCTCTGTGTTGCACACTCCAACCCTCTCTCTCTCTCAGTGTTACACACTCCAACCCTCTCTCTCTCTCTCTGTGTTACACACTCCAACCCTCTCTCTCTTTCTCTGTGTTACACACTCCTACCCTCTCTCTCTCTCTTGTTACACACTCCAACCCTCTCTCTCTCTCTCTGTGTTATACACTCCAACCCTCTCTCTCTTTCTCTGTGTTACACACTCCTACCCTCTCTCTCCCTCTCTGTGTTACACACTCCTTCCCCCTCTCTCTTTCTCTGTGTTACACACTCCAACCCTCTCTCTCTCTCTCTCAGTGTTACACACTCCTACCCTCTCTCTCCCTCTCTGTGTTACACACTCCTACCCTCTCTCTCTCTCTCTCTGTTACACACTCCAACCCTCTCTCTCTCTCTCTCTCTCTCTCTCTGTGTTACACACTCCAACCCTCTCTCTCTCTCTGTGTGTTACACACTCCAACCCTCTCTCTCTCTCTGTCTTACACACTCCAACCCTCTCTCTCTCTCTCTCTGTGTTACACACGCCAACCCTCTCTCTCTCTCTCTGTGTGTTACACACTCCAACCCTCTCTCTCTCTCTCTCTGTGTTACACACTCCAACCCTCTCTCTCTCTCACTCTCTCTGTGTTACACACTCCAACCCTCTTTCTCTCTGTGTTACAAACTCCAACCCTCTCTCTCTCTCTCTGTGTGTTACACTCTCCAACCCTCTCTCTCTCTCTCTGTGTTACACACTCCAAAACCTCTCTCTCTCTCTCTGTGTTACACACTCCAACCCTCTCTCTCTCTCTCTGTGTTACACACTCCAACCCTCTCTCTCTCTCTCTGTGTTACACAATCCAACCCTCTCTCTCTCTCTCTCTCTGTGTTACACACTCCAACCCTCTCTCTCTCTCTGTTATACCCTCCAACCCTCTCTCTCTCTGTGTTGCACACTCCAACCCTCTCTCTCTGTCAGTGTTACACACTCCAACCCTATCTCTCTCTCTCTGTTACACACTCCAACCTTCTCTCTCTCTCTCTCTGTTACACACTCCAACCCTCTCTCTCTCTCAGTGTTACACACTCCATCCCTATCTGTCTCTCTCTGTTACACACTCCAACACTATCTCTCTCTCTCTGTTACACACTCCATCCCTATCTCTCTCTCTCTGTTACACACTCCAACCCTCTCTCTCTCTCTGTCTCTGTGTTGCACACTCCAACCCTCTCTCTCTCTCAGTGTTACACACTCCATCCCTCTCTCTCTCTCTCTCTGTTACACACTCCAACCCTCTCTCTCTCTCTCTGTGTTACACACTCCAACCCTCTCTCTCTCTCTCTGTGTTACACACTCCAACCCTCCTCTCTCTCTCTGTGTTACACACTCCAACCCTCTCTCTCTCTCTCTCTGTGTTACACACTCCAACCCTCTCTCCCTCTCTGTGTTACACACTCCAACCCTCTCTCTCTCTCTCTGTGTTACACACTCCAACCCTCTCTCTCTTTCTCTGTGTTACACACTCCTACCCTCTCTCTCTCTCTCTCTGTTACACACTCCTACCCTCTCTCTCCCTCTCTGTGTTACACACTCCCTACCCTCTCTCTCTTTCTCTGTGTTATACACTCCAACCCTCTCTCTCCCTCTCTGTGTTACACACTCCTACCCTCTCTCTCTCTCTCTGTGTTACACACTCCAACCCTCTCTCTCTCTCTCTCTCTGTGTTACACACTCCAACCCTCTCTCTCTCTCTCTGTGTTACACACTCCAACCCTCTCTCTCTCTCTCTGTGTGTTACACACTCCAACCCTCTCTCCCTCTCTGTGTTATACACTCCAACCCTCTCTCCCTCTCTGTGTTATACACTCCAACCCTCTCTCTCTCTCACTCTCTCTGTGTTACACACTCCAACCCTCTCTCTCTCTGTGTTACAAACTCCAACCCTCTCTCTCTCTCTCTGTGTTACACACTCCAACCCTCTCTCTCTCTCTCTGTGTTACACACTCCAACCCTCTCTCTCTCTCTCTCTGTGTTACACACTCCAACCCTCCTCTCTCTCTCTCTGTGTTACACACTCCAACCCTCTCTCTCTCTCTCTGTTACACAATCCAACCCTCTCTCTCTCTCTCTCTGTGTTACACACTCCAACCCTCTCTCTCTCTCTGTGTTATACACTCCAACCCCTCTCTCTCTCTCTCTGTGTTGCACAGTCCAACCCTCTCTCTCTCTCAGTGTTACACACTCCAACCCTCTCTCTCTCTCTCTCTCTCTGTGTTATACACTCCAACCCTCTCTCTCTGTCAGTGTTACACACTCCAACCCTCTCTCTCTCTCTCTCTCTCTCTGTGTTATACACTCCAACCCTCTCTCTCTGTCAGTGTTACACACTCCAACCCTATCTCTCTCTCTCTCTGTTACACACTCCATCCCTCTCTCTCTCTCTCTGTGTTACACACTCCAACCCTCTCTCTCTCTCTCTGTGTTACACACTCCAACCCTCTCTCTCTCTCTCTCTGTTACACACTCCAACCCTCTCTCTCTCTCTGTGTTACACACTCCAACCCTCTCTCTCTCTCTCTCTCTCTGTGTTACACACTCCAACCCTCTCTCCCTCTCTGTGTTACACACTCCAACCCTCTCTCTCTCTCTCTGTGTTACACACTCCAACCCTCTCTCTCTTTCTCTGTGTTACACACTCCTACCCTCTCTCTCTCTCTGTTACACACTCCTACCCTCTCTCTCCCTCTCTGTGTTACACACTCCTACCCTCTCTCTCTTTCTCTGTGTTATACACTCCTACCCTCTCTCTCCTCTCTGTGTTACACACTCCTACCCTCTCTCTCTCTCTCTCTGTGTTACACACTCCAACCCTCTCTCTCTCTCTCTCTCTGTGTTACACACTCCAACCCTCTCTCTCTCTCTCTCTGTGTTACACACTCCAACCCTCTCTCTCTCTCTCTGTGTGTTACACACTCCAACCCTCTCTCCCTCTCTGTGTTATACACTCCAACCCTCTCTCCCTCTCTGTGTTATACACTCCAACCCTCTCTCTCTCTCACTCTCTCTGTGTTACACACTCCAACCCTCTCTCTCTCTGTGTTACAAACTCCAACCCTCTCTCTCTCTCTCTCTGTGTTACACACTCCAACCCTCTCTCTCTCTCTCTGTGTTACACACTCCAACCCTCTCTCTCTCTCTCTGTGTTACACACTCCAACCCTCTCTCTCTCTCTCTGTGTTACACACTCAACCCTCTCTCTCTCTCTCTGTTACACAATCCAACCCTCTCTCTCTCTCTCTCTGTGTTACACACTCCAACCCTCTCTCTCTCTCTGTGTTATACACTCCAACCCTCTCTCTCTCTCTCTCTGTGTTGCACACTCCAACCCTCTCTCTCTCTCAGTGTTACACACTCCATCCCTCTCTCTCTCTCTCTCTCTCTCTGTGTTATACACTCAACCCTCTCTCTCTGTCAGTGTTACACACTCCAACCCTCTCTCTCTCTCTCTCTCTCTCTGTGTTATACACTCCAACCCTCTCTCTCTGTCAGTGTTACACACTCCAACCCTATCTCTCTCTCTCTGTTACACACTCCAACCCTCTCTCTCTCTCTCTCTGTTACACACTCCAACCCTCTCTCTCTCTCAGTGTTACACACTCCATCCCTATCTCTCTCTCTCTGTTACACACTCCAACCCTCTCTCTCTCTCTCTGTGTTACACACTCCAACCCTCTCTCTCTCTCTCTGTTACACAATCCAACCCTCTCTCTCTCTCTCTCTGTGTTACACACTCCAACCCTCTCTCTCTCTCTGTGTTATACACTCCAACCCTCTCTCTCTCTCTCTCTGTGTTGCACACTCCAACCCTCTCTCTCTCTCAGTGTTACACACTCCATCCCTCTCTCTCTCTCTCTCTCTCTCTGTGTTATACACTCCAACCCTCTCTCTCTGTCAGTGTTACACACTCCAACCCTCTCTCTCTCTCTCTCTCTCTCTGTGTTATACACTCCAACCCTCTCTCTCTGTCAGTGTTACACACTCCAACCCTATCTCTCTCTCTCTGTTATACACTCCAACCCTCTCTCTCTCTCTCTCTGTGTTGCACACTCCAACCCTCTCTCTCTCTCAGTGTTACACACTCCATCCCTCTCTCTCTCTCTCTCTCTCTCTGTGTTATACACTCCAACCCTCTCTCTCTGTCAGTGTTACACACTCCAACCCTCTCTCTCTCTCTCTCTCTCTCTGTGTTATACACTCCAACCCTCTCTCTCTGTCAGTGTTACACACTCCAACCCTATCTCTCTCTCTCTGTTACACACTCCAACCCTCTCTCTCTCTCTCTCTGTTACACACTCCAACCCTCTCTCTCTCTCAGTGTTACACACTCCATCCCTATCTCTCTCTCTCTGTTACACACTCCAACCCTATCTCTCTCTCTCTGTTACACACTCCATCCCTATCTCTCTCTCTCTCTGTTACACACTCCAACCTCTCTCTCTCTCTGTCTCTGTGTTGCACACTCCAACCCTCTCTCTCTCTCAGTGTTACACACTCCATCCCTCTCTTTCTCTCTCTCTGTTACACACTCCAACCCTCTCTCTCTCTCTCTGCGTTACACACTCCAACTCTCTCTCTCTCTGTGTTACACACTCCAACCCTCTCTCTCTCTCTCTCTGTGTTATACACTCCAACCCTCTCTCTCTCTCTCTCTGTGTTACACACTCCAACCCTCTCTCTCTCTCTCTCTCTCTCTCTCTCTGTGTTACACATTCCAACCCTCTCTCTCTCTCTCTCTCTCTCTGTGTTACACACTCCAACCCTCTCTCTCTCTCTCTCAGTGTTACACACTCCAACCCTCTCTCTCGCTCTCTGTGTTACACACTCCAACCCTCTCTCTCTCTCTCTCTCTCTCTCTCTGTGTTACACACTCCAACCCTCTCTCTCTCTCTCTCAGTGTTACACACTCCAACCCTCTCTCTCGCTCTCTGTGTTACACACTCCAACCCTCTCTCTCTCTCTCTGTGTTACACACTCCAACCCTCTCTCTTTCTCTCTCTCTCTCTCTGTGTTACACACTCCAACCCTCTCACTCTCTCTCTCTCCCTCTCTGTGTTACACACTCCAACCCTCTCTCTCTCTCTCTCTCTGTTTTTCACTCCAACCCTCTCTCTCTCTCTCTCTCTGTTACACACTCCAACCCTCTCTCTCTCTCTGTGTTACACACTCCAACCCTCTCTCTCTCTCTCTGTATTACACACTCCAACCCTCTCTCTCTCTCTCTCTGTGTTACACACTCCAACCCTCTCTCTCTCTCTCTGTGTTACACACTCCAACCCTCTCTCTCTCTCTGTGTTATACACTCCAACCCTCTCTCTCTCTCTCTCTCTCTGTGTTATACACTCCAACCCTCTCTCTCTCTCTCTGTCAGTGTTACACACTCCAACCCCTCTCTCTCTCTCTCTCTCTCTGTGTTTATACACTCCAACCCTCTCTCTCTCTCTCTGTGTTACACACTCCAACCCTCTCTCTCTCTCTCTCTCAGTGTTTTACACTCCAACCCTCTCTCTCTCCCTCTCTGTGTTACACACTCCAACCCTCTCTCTCAGTGTTATACACTCCAACCCTCTCTCTCTCCCTCTCTGTGTTACACACTCCAACCCTCTCTCTCTCTCCCTCTCTGTGTTACACACTCCAACCCTCTCTCTCTCTCTCTCTCTCTCAGTGTTACACACTCCAACCCTCTCTCTCTCTCCCTCTCTGTGTTATACACTCCAACCCTCTCTCTCTCGCTCTCTGTGTTACACACTCCAACACTCTCTCTCCCTCTCTGTGTTACACACTCCAACCCTCTCTCTCTCTCTCTCTGTTATACACTCCAACCCTCTCTCTCTCTCTCTGTGTTACACACTCCAACCCTCTCTCTCTTTCTCTGTGTTACACACTCCTACCCTCTCTCTCTCTCTCTCTCTCTGTTACACACTCCTACCTCTCTCTCCCTCTCTGTTTATACACTCCTATCCTCTCTCTCTTTCTCTGTGTTATACACTCCTACCCTCTCTCTCCCTCTCTGTGTTACACACTCCTACCCTCTCTCTCTCTCTCTCTGTGTTACACACTCCAACCCTCTCTCTCTCTCTCTCTCTGTGTTACACACTCCAACCCTCTCTCTCTCTCTCTCTGTGTTACACACTCCAACCCTCTCTCTCTCTCTCTGTGTTACACACTCCAACCCTCTCTCTCTCTCTCTCTGTTACAAACTCCAACCCTCTCTCTCTCTCTCTCTGTGTTACACACTCCAACCCTCTCTCTCTCTCTCTGTGTTACACACTCCAACCCTCTCTCTCTTTCTCTGTGTTACACACTCCTACCCTCTCTCTCTCTCTCTGTTACACACTCCAACCCTCTCTCTCTCTCTCTGTGTTACACACTCCAACCCTCTCTCTCTCTCTCTCAGTGTTACACACTCCTACCCTCTCTCTCCCTCTCTGTGTTACACAATCCTACCCTCTCTCTCTCTCTCTCTGTTACACACTCCAACCCTCTCTCTCTCTCTCTCTCTCTCTCTCTGTGTTACACACTCCAACCCTCTCTCTCTCTCTGTGTGTTACACACTCCAACCCTCTCTCTCTCTCTGTGTTACACACTCCAACCCTCTCTCTCTCTCTCTCTCTCTGTGTTACACACTCCAACCCTCTCTCTCTCTCTCTGTGTGTTACACACTCCAACCCTCTCTCTCTCTCTCTCTGTGTTACACACTCCAACCCTCTCTCTCTCTCACTCTCTCTGTTACACACTCCAACCCTCTTTCTCTCTGTGTTACAAACTCCAACCATCTCTCTCTCTCTCTCTGTGTTACACTCTCCAACCCTCTCTCTCTCTCTCTGTGTTACACACTCCAACCCTCTCTCTCTCTCTCTGTGTTACACACTCCAACCCTCTCTCTCTCTCTCTGTGTTACACACTCCAACCCTCTCTCTCTCTCTGTGTTACACACTCCAACCCTCTCTCTCTCTCTCTCTCTCTGTGTTACACACTCCAACCCTCTCTCCCTCTCTGTGTTACACACTCCAACCCTCTCTCTCTCTCTCTGTGTTACACACTCCAACCCTCTCTCTCTTTCTCTGTGTTACACACTCCTACCCTCTCTCTCTCTCTGTTACACACTCCTACCCTCTCTCTCCCTCTCTGTGTTACACACTCCTACCCTCTCTCTCTTTCTCTGTGTTATACACTCCTACCCTCTCTCTCCCTCTCTGTGTTACACACTCCTACCCTCTCTCTCTCTCTCTCTGTGTTACACACTCCAACCCTCTCTCTCTCTCTCTCTCTGTGTTACACACTCCAACCCTCTCTCTCTCTCTCTGTGTTACACACTCCAACCCTCTCTCTCTCTCTCTGTGTGTTACACACTCCAACCCTCTCTCCCTCTCTGTGTTATACACTCCAACCCTCTCTCCCTCTCTGTGTTATACACTCCAACCCTCTCTCTCTCTCTCTGTTACACAATCCAACCCTCTCTCTCTCTCTGTGTTACACACTCCAACCCTCTCTCTCTCTCTCTCTGTGTTACACACTCCAACCCTCTCTCTCTCTCTCTCTGTGTTACACACTCCAACCCTCTCTCTCTCTCTCTGTGTGTTACACACTCCAACCCTCTCTCTCTCTCTGTGTTACACACTCCAACCCTCTCTCTCTCTCTCTGTGTTACACACTCCAACCCTCTCTCTCTCTCTCTGTTACACAATCCAACCTCTCTCTCTCTCTCTCTGTGTTACTCACTCCAACCCTCTCTCTCTCTCTGTGTTATACACTCCAACCCTCTCTCTCTCTCTCTCTGTGTTGCACACTCCAACCCTCTCTCTCTCTCAGTGTTACACACTCCATCCCTCTCTCTCTCTCTCTCTCTCTCTGTGTTATACACTCCAACCCTCTCTCTCTGTCAGTGTTACACACTCCAACCCTCTCTCTCTCTCTCTCTCTCTGTGTTATACACTCCAACCCTCTCTCTCTGTCAGTGTTACACACTCCAACCCTCTCTCTCTCTCTCTGTGTTACACACTCCAACCCTCTCTCTCTTTCTCTGTGTTACACACTCCTACCCTCTCTCTCTCTCTCTCTGTTACACACTCCTACCCTCTCTCTCCCTCTCTGTGTTACACACTCCTACCCTCTCTCTCTTTCTCTGTGTTATACAATCCTACCCTCTCTCTCCCTCTCTGTGTTACACACTCCTACCCTCTCTCTCTCTCTCTCTGTGTTACACACTCCAACCCTCTCTCTCTCTCTCTCTCTCTGTGTTACACACTCCAACCCTCTCTCTCTCTCTCTGTGTTACACACTCCAACCCTCTCTCTCTCTCTCTGTGTTACACACTCCAAGCCTCTCTCTCTCTCTCTCTGTTACAAACTCCAACCCTCTCTCTCTCTCTCTCTGTGTTACACACTCCAACCCTCTCTCTCTCTCTCTGTGTTACACACTCCAACCCTCTCTCTCTTTCTCTGTGTTACACACTCCTACCCTCTCTCTCTCTCTTGTTACACACTCCAACCCTCTCTCTCTCTCTCTGTGTTATACACTCCAACCCTCTCTCTCTTTCTCTGTGTTACACACTCCTACCCTCTCTCTCCCTCTCTGTGTTACACACTCCTTCCCCCTCTCTCTTTCTCTGTGTTACACACTCCAACCCTCTCTCTCTCTCTCTCAGTGTTACACACTCCTACCCTCTCTCTCCCTCTCTGTGTTACACACTCCTACCCTCTCTCTCTCTCTCTCTGTTACACACTCCAACCCTCTCTCTCTCTCTCTCTCTCTCTCTCTGTGTTACACACTCCAACCCTCTCTCTCTCTCTGTGTGTTACACACTCCAACCCTCTCTCTCTCTCTGTCTTACACACTCCAACCCTCTCTCTCTCTCTCTCTGTGTTACACACGCCAACCGTGTGTTACACACTCCAACCCTCTCTCTCTCTCTCTCTGTGTTACACACTCCAACCCTCTCTCTCTCTCACTCTCTCTGTGTTACACACTCCAACCCTCTTTCTCTCTGTGTTACAAACTCCAACCCTCTCTCTCTCTCTCTCTCTCTGTGTTACACTCTCCAACCCTCTCTCTCTCTCTCTGTGTTACACACTCCAAACCTCTCTCTCTCTCTCTGTGTTACACACTCCAACCCTCTCTCTCTCTCTCTCTGTGTTACACACTCCAACCCTCTCTCTCTCTCTCTGTGTTACACAATCCAACCCTCTCTCTCTCTCTCTCTGTGTTACACACTCCAACCCTCTCTCTCTCTCTGTTATACCCTCCAACCCTCTCTCTCTCTCTCTCTGTGTTGCACACTCCAACCCTCTCTCTCTGTCAGTGTTACACACTCCAACCCTATCTCTCTCTCTCTGTTACACACTCCAACCCTCTCTCTCTCTCTCTCTGTTACACACTCCAACCCTCTCTCTCTCTCAGTGTTACACACTCCATCCCTATCTGTCTCTCTCTGTTACACACTCCAACACTATCTCTCTCTCTCTGTTACACACTCCATCCCTATCTCTCTCTCTCTGTTACACACTCCAACCCTCTCTCTGTCTCTGTCTCTGTGTTGCACACTCCAACCCTCTCTCTCTCTCAGTGTTACACACTCCATCCCTCTCTCTCTCTCTCTCTGTTACACACTCCAACCCTCTCTCTCTCTCTCTGTGTTACACACTCCAACCCTCTCTCTCTCTCTCTGTGTTACACACTCCAACCCTCTCTCTCTCTCTGTGTTACACACTCCAACCCTCTCTCTCTCTCTCTCTGTGTTACACACTCCAACCCTCTCTCCCTCTCTGTGTTACACACTCCAACCCTCTCTCTCTCTCTCTGTGTTACACACTCCAACCCTCTCTCTCTTTCTCTGTGTTACACACTCCTACCCTCTCTCTCTCTCTCTCTGTTACACACTCCTACCCTCTCTCTCCCTCTCTGTGTTACACACTCCTACCCTCTCTCTCTTTCTCTGTGTTATACACTCCTACCCTCTCTCTCCCTCTCTGTGTTACACACTCCTACCCTCTCTCTCTCTCTCTCTCTGTGTTACACACTCCAACCCTCTCTCTCTCTCTCTCTCTGTGTTGCACACTCCAACCCTCTCTCTCTCTCAGTGTTACACACTCCATCCCTCTCTTTCTCTCTCTCTGTTACACACTCCAACCCTCTCTCTCTCTCTCTGCGTTACACACTCCAACTCTCTCTCTCTCTGTGTTACACACTCCAACCCTCTCTCTCTCTCTCTCTCTGTGTTATACACTCCAACCCTCTCTCTCTCTCTCTCTGTGTTACACACTCCAACCCTCTCTCTCTCTCTCTCTCTCTCTCTCTCTGTGTTACACATTCCAACCCTCTCTCTCTCTCTCTCTCTCTCTGTGTTACACACTCCAACCCTCTCTCTCCCTCTCTCAGTGTTACACACTCCAACCCTCTCTCTCGCTCTCTGTGTTACACACTCCAACCCTCTCTCTCTCTCTCTCTCTCTCTCTCTGTGTTACACACTCCAACCCTCTCTCTCTCTCTCTCAGTGTTACACACTCCAACCCTCTCTCTCTCCTCTCTGTGTTACACACTCCAACCCTCTCTCTCTCTCTCTGTGTTACACACTCCAACCCTCTCTCTTTCTCTCTCTCTCTCTCTGTGTTACACACTCCAACCCTCTCACTCTCTCTCTCTCCCTCTCTGTGTTACACACTCCAACCCCTCTCTCTCTCTCTCTCTCTGTTATACACTCCAACCCTCTCTCTCTCTCTCTCTGTTACACACTCCAACCCTCTCTCTCTCTCTGTGTTACACACTCCAACCCTCTCTCTCTCTCTCTGTATTACACACTCCAACCCTCTCTCTCTCTCTCTCTGTGTTACACACTCCAACCCTCTCTCTCTCTCTCTGTGTTACACACTCCAACCCTCTCTCTCTCTCTGTGTTATACACTCCAACCCTCTCTCTCTCTCTCTCTCTCTGTGTTATACACTCCAACCCTCTCTCTCTCTCTCTGTCAGTGTTACACACTCCAACCCTCTCTCTCTCTCTCTCTCTCTGTGTTATACACTCCAACCCTCTCTCTCTCTCTCTGTGTTACACACTCCAACCCTCTCTCTCTCTCTCTCTCAGTGTTTTACACTCCAACCCTCTCTCTCTCCCTCTCTGTGTTACACACTCCAACCCTCTCTCTCAGTGTTATACACTCCAACCCTCTCTCTCTCCCTCTCTGTGTTACACACTCCAACCCTCTCTCTCTCTCCCTCTCTGTGTTACACACTCCAACCCTCTCTCTCTCTCTCTCTCTCTCAGTGTTACACACTCCAACCCTCTCTCTCTCTCCCCTCTCTGTGTTATACACTCCAACCCTCTCTCTCTCGCTCTCTGTGTTACACACTCCAACACTCTCTCTCCCTCTCTGTGTTACACACTCCAACCCTCTCTCTCTCTCTCTGTTATACACTCCAACCCTCTCTCTCTCTCTCTGTGTTACACACTCCAACCCTCTCTCTCTTTCTCTGTGTTACACACTCCTACCCTCTCTCTCTCTCTCTCTCTGTTACACACTCCTACCCTCTCTGTCCCTCTCTGTGTTATACACTCCTATCCTCTCTCTCTTTCTCTGTGTTATACACTCCTACCCTCTCTCTCCCTCTCTGTGTTACACACTCCTACCCTCTCTCTCTCTCTCTCTGTGTTACACACTCCAACCCTCTCTCTCTCTCTCTCTCTGTGTTACACACTCCAACCCTCTCTCTCTCTCTCTCTGTGTTACACACTCCAACCCTCTCTCTCTCTCTCTGTGTTACACACTCCAACCCTCTCTCTCTCTCTCTCTGTTACAAACTCCAACCCTCTCTCTCTCTCTCTCTGTGTTACACACTCCAACCCTCTCTCTCTCTCTCTGTGTTACACACTCCAACCCTCTCTCTCTTTCTCTGTGTTACACACTCCTACCCTCTCTCTCTCTCTCTGTTACACACTCCAACCCTCTCTCTCTCTCTCTGTGTTACACACTCCAACCCTCTCTCTCTCTCTCTCAGTGTTACACACTCCTACCCTCTCTCTCTCCCTCTCTGTGTTACACAATCCTACCCTCTCTCTCTCTCTCTCTGTTACACACTCCAACCCTCTCTCTCTCTCTCTCTCTCTCTCTCTCTGTGTTACACACTCCAACCCTCTCTCTCTCTCTGTGTGTTACACACTCCAACCCTCTCTCTCTCTCTGTGTTACACACTCCAACCCTCTCTCTCTCTCTCTCTCTCTGTGTTACACACTCCAACCCTCTCTCTCTCTCTCTGTGTGTTACACACTCCAACCCTCTCTCTCTCTCTCTCTGTGTTACACACTCCAACCCTCTCTCTCTCTCACTCTCTCTGTTACACACTCCAACCCTCTTTCTCTCTGTGTTACAAACTCCAACCATCTCTCTCTCTCTCTCTGTGTTACACTCTCCAACCCTCTCTCTCTCTCTCTGTGTTACACACTCCAACCCTCTCTCTCTCTCTCTGTGTTACACACTCCAACCCTCTCTCTCTCTCTCTGTGTTACACACTCCAACCCTCTCTCTCTCTCTGTGTTACACACTCCAACCCTCTCTCTCTCTCTCTCTCTCTGTGTTACACACTCCAACCCTCTCTCCCTCTCTGTGTTACACACTCCAACCCTCTCTCTCTCTCTCTGTGTTACACACTCCAACCCTCTCTCTCTTTCTCTGTGTTACACACTCCTACCCTCTCTCTCTCTCTGTTACACACTCCTACCCTCTCTCTCCCTCTCTGTGTTACACACTCCTACCCTCTCTCTCTTTCTCTGTGTTATACACTCCTACCCTCTCTCTCCCTCTCTGTGTTACACACTCCTACCCCTCTCTCTCTCTCTCTCTGTGTTACACACTCCAACCCTCTCTCTCTCTCTCTCTCTGTGTTACACACTCCAACCCTCTCTCTCTCTCTCTGTGTTACACACTCCAACCCTCTCTCTCTCTCTCTGTGTGTTACACACGCCAACCCTCTCTCCCTCTCTGTGTTATACACTCCAACCCTCTCTCCCTCTCTGTGTTATACACTCCAACCCTCTCTCTCTCTCACTCTCTCTGTGTTACACACTCCAACCCTCTCTCTCTCTGTGTTACAAACTCCAACCCTCTCTCTCTCTCTCTGTTACACAATCCAACCCCTCTCTCTCTCTCTGTGTTACACACTCCAACCCTCTCTCTCTCTCTCTCTGTGTTACACACTCCAACCCTCTCTCTCTCTCTCTCTCTGTGTTACACACTCCAACCCTCTCTCTCTCTCTCTGTGTGTTACACACTCCAACCCTCTCTCTCTCTCTGTGTTACACACTCCAACCCTCTCTCTCTCTCTCTCTGTGTTACACACTCCAACCCTCTCTCTCTCTCTCTGTTACACAATCCAACCCTCTCTCTCTCTCTCTCTGTGTTACTCACTCCAACCCTCTCTCTCTCTCTCTGTGTTATACACTCCAACCCTCTCTCTCTCTCTCTCTGTGTTGCACACTCCAACCCTCTCTCTCTCTCAGTGTTACACACTCCATCCCTCTCTCTCTCTCTCTCTCTCTCTGTGTTATACACTCCAACCCTCTCTCTCTGTCAGTGTTACACACTCCAACCCTCTCTCTCTCTCTCTCTCTCTGTGTTATACACTCCAACCCTCTCTCTCTGTCAGTGTTACACACTCCAACCCTCTCTCTCTCTCTCTGTGTTACACACTCCAACCCTCTCTCTCTTTCTCTGTGTTACACACTCCTACCCTCTCTCTCTCTCTCTCTGTTACACACTCCTACCCTCTCTCTCCCTCTCTGTGTTACACACTCCTACCCTCTCTCTCTTTCTCTGTGTTATACAATCCTACCCTCTCTCTCCCTCTCTGTGTTACACACTCCTACCCTCTCTCTCTCTCTCTCTGTGTTACACACTCCAACCCTCTCTCTCTCTCTCTCTCTCTGTGTTACACACTCCAACCCTCTCTCTCTCTCTCTGTGTTACACACTCCAACCCTCTCTCTCTCTCTCTGTGTTACACACTCCAACCCTCTCTCTCTCTCTCTCTGTTACAAACTCCAACCCTCTCTCTCTCTCTCTGTGTGTTACACACTCCAACCCTCTCTCTCTCTCTCTGTGTTACACACTCCAACCCTCTCTCTCTTTCTCTGTGTTACACACTCCTACCCTCTCTCTCTCTCTTGTTACACACTCCAACCCTCTCTCTCTCTCTCTGTTTTATACACTCCAACCCTCTCTCTCTTTCTCTGTGTTACACACTCCTACCCTCTCTCTCCCTCTCTGTGTTACACACTCCTTCCCCCTCTCTCTTTCTCTGTGTTACACACTCCAACCCTCTCTCTCTCTCTCTCAGTGTTACACACTCCTACCCTCTCTCTCCCTCTCTGTGTTACACACTCCTACCCTCTCTCTCTCTCTCTCTGTTACACACTCCAACCCTCTCTCTCTCTCTCTCTCTCTCTCTGTGTTACACACTCCAACCCTCTCTCTCTCTCTGTGTGTTACACACTCCAACCCTCTCTCTCTCTCTGTCTTACACACTCCAACCCTCTCTCTCTCTCTCTCTCTGTGTTACACACGCCAACCCTCTCTCTCTCTCTCTGTGTGTTACACACTCCAACCCTCTCTCTCTCTCTCTCTGTGTTACACACTCCAACCCTCTCTCTCTCTCACTCTCTCTGTGTTACACACTCCAACCCTCTTTCTCTCTGTGTTACAAACTCCAACCCTCTCTCTCTCTCTCTCTGTGTTACACTCTCCAACCCTCTCTCTCTCTCTCTGTGTTACACACTCCAAACCTCTCTCTCTCTCTCTGTGTTACACACTCCAATCCTCTCTCTCTCTCTCTGTGTTACACACTCCAACCCTCTCTCTCTCTCTCTGTGTTACACAATCCAACCCTCTCTCTCTCTCTCTCTGTGTTACACACTCCAACCCTCTCTCTCTCTCTGTTATACCCTCCAACCCTCTCTCTCTCTCTCTCTGTGTTGCACACTCCAACCCTCTCTCTCTGTCAGTGTTACACACTCCAACCCTATCTCTCTCTCTCTGTTACACACTCCAACCCTCTCTCTCTCTCTCTCTGTTACACACTCCAACCCTCTCTCTCTCTCAGTGTTACACACTCCATCCCTATCTGTCTCTCTCTGTTACACACTCCAACACTATCTCTCTCTCTCTGTTACACACTCCATCCCTATCTCTCTCTCTCTGTTACACACTCCAACCCTCTCTCTGTCTCTGTCTCTGTGTTGCACACTCCAACCCTCTCTCTCTCTCAGTGTTACACACTCCATCCCTCTCTCTCTCTCTCTCTGTTACACACTCCAACCCTCTCTCTCTCTCTCTGTGTTACACACTCCAACCCTCTCTCTCTCTCTCTGTGTTACACACTCCAACCCTCTCTCTCTCTCTGTGTTACACACTCCAACCCTCTCTCTCTCTCTCTCTGTGTTACACACTCCAACCCTCTCTCCCTCTCTGTGTTACACACTCCAACCCTCTCTCTCTCTCTCTGTGTTACACACTCCAACCCTCTCTCTCTTTCTCTGTGTTACACACTCCTACCCTCTCTCTCTCTCTCTCTGTTACACACTCCTACCCTCTCTCTCCCTCTCTGTGTTACACACTCCTACCCTCTCTCTCTTTCTCTGTGTTATACACTCCTACCCTCTCTCTCCCTCTCTGTGTTACACACTCCTACCCTCTCTCTCTCTCTCTCTCTGTGTTACACACTCCAACCCCTCTCTCTCTCTCTCTCTCTGTGTTACACACTCCAACCCTCTCTCTCTCTCTCTGTGTTACACACTCCAACCCTCTCTCTCTCTCTCTGTGTGTTACACACTCCAACCCTCTCTCCCTCTCTGTGTTATACACTCCAACCCTCTCTCCCCTCTCTGTGTTATACACTCCAACCCTCTCTCTCTCTCACTCTCTCTGTGTTACACACTCCAACCCTCTCTCTCTCTGTGTTACAAACTCCAACCCTCTCTCTCTGTCAGTGTTACACACTCCAACCCTCTCTCTCTCTCTCTCTCTGTGTTACACACTCCAACCCTCTCTCTCTCTCTCTGTGTTACACACTCCAACCCTCTCTCTCTCTCTCTGTGTGTTACACACTCCAACCCTCTCTCCCTCTCTGTGTTATACACTCCAACCCTCTCTCCCTCTCTGTGTTATACACTCCAACCCTCTCTCTCTCTCTCTCTCTCTGTGTTACACACTCCAACCCTCTCTCTCTCTCTGTGTTACACACTCCAACCCTCTCTCTCTCTCTCTCTCTGTGTTACAAACTCCAACCCTCTCTCTCTCTCTCTGTGTTACACACTCCAACCCTCTCTCTCTCTCTCTGTGTTACACACTCCAACCCTCTCTCTCTCTCTCTCTGTGTTACACACTCCAACCCTCTCTCTCTCTCTCTGTGTTACACACTCCAACCCTCTCTCTCTCTCTCTGTGTTACACACTCCAACCCTCTCTCTCTCTCTCTGTTACACAATCCAACCCTCTCTCTCTCTCTCTCTGTGTTACACACTCCAACCCTCTCTCTCTCTCTGTGTTATACACTCCAACCCTCTCTCTCTCTCTCTGTGTTGCACACTCCAACCCTCTCTCTCTCTCAGTGTTACACACTCCAACCCTCTCTCTCTCTCTCTCTCTCTGTGTTATACACTCCAACCCTCTCTCTCTGTCAGTGTTACACACTCCAACCCTCTCTCTCTCTCTCTCTCTCTCTCTCTCTCTGTGTTATACACTCCAACCCTCTCTCTCTGTCAGTGTTACACACTCCAACCCTATCTCTCTCTCTCTCTGTTACACACTCCATCCCTCTCTCTCTCTCTCTGTGTTACACACTCCAACCCTCTCTCTCTCTCTCTCTGTGTTACACACTCCAACCCTCTCTCTCTCTCTCTCTGTTACACACTCCAACCCTCTCTCTCTCTCTGTGTTACACACTCCAACCCTCTCTCCCTCTCTGTGTTACACACTCCAACCCTCTCTCTCTCTCTCTGTGTTACACACTCCAACCCTCTCTCTCTTTCTCTGTGTTACACACTCCTACCCTCTCTCTCTCTCTGTTACACACTCCTACCCTCTCTCTCCCTCTCTGTGTTACACACTCCTACCCTCTTTCTCTTTCTCTGTGTTATACACTCCTACCCTCTCTCTCCCTCTCTGTGTTACACACTCCTACCCTCTCTCTCTCTCTCTCTGTGTTACACACTCCAACCCTCTCTCTCTCTCTCTCTCTGTGTTACACACTCCAACCCTCTCTCTCTCTCTCTCTGTGTTACACACTCCAACCCTCTCTCTCTCTCTCTGTGTGTTACACACTCCAACCCTCTCTCCCTCTCTGTGTTATACACTCCAACCCTCTCTCCCTCTCTGTGTTATACACTCCAACCCTCTCTCTCTCTCACTCTCTCTGTGTTACACACTCCAACCCTCTCTCTCTCTGTGTTACAAACTCCAACCCTCTCTCTCTCTCTCTCTCTCTGTGTTACACACTCCAACCCTCTCTCTCTCTCTCTGTGTTACACACTGCAACCCTCTCTCTCTCTCTCTGTGTTACACACTCCAACCCTCTCTCTCTCTCTCTGTGTTACACACTCCAACCCTCTCTCTCTCTCTCTGTGTTACACACTCCAACCCTCTCTCTCTCTCTCTGTTACACAATCCAACCCTCTCTCTCTCTCTCTGTGTTACACACTCCAACCCTCTCTCTCTCTCTCTGTTACACACTCCAACCCTCTCTCTCTCTCTGTGTTACACACTCCAACCCTCTCTCTCTCTCTGTGTTATACACTCCAACCCTCTCTCTCTCTCTGTGTTGCACACTCCAACCCTCTCTCTCTCTCAGTGTTACACACTCCATCCCTCTCTCTCTCTCTCTCTCTCTCTCTGTGTTATACACTCCAACCCTCTCTCTCTGTCAGTGTTACACACTCCAACCCTCTCTCTCTCTCTCTCTCTCTGTGTTATACACTCCAACCCTCTCTCTCTGTCAGTGTTACACACTCCAACCCTATCTCTCTCTCTCTGTTACACACTCCAACCCTCTCTCTCTCTCTCTCTGTTACACACTCCAACCCTCTCTCTCTCTGTGTTACACACTCCATCCCTATCTCTCTCTCTCTGTTACACACTCCAACCCTATCTCTCTCTCTCTGTTACACACTCCATCCCTATCTCTCTCTCTCTCTGTTACACACTCCAACCTCTCTCTCTCTCTGTCTCTGTGTTGCACACTCCAACCCTCTCTCTCTCTCAGTGTTACACACTCCATCCCTCTCTTTCTCTCTCTCTGTTACACACTCCAACCCTCTCTCTCTCTCTCTGTGTTACACACTCCAACTCTCTCTCTCTCTGTGTTACACACTCCAACCCTCTCTCTCTCTCTCTCTGTGTTATACACTCCAACCCTCTCTCTCTCTCTCTCTCTGTGTTACACACTCCAACCCTCTCTCTCTCTCTCTCTCTCTCTCTCTGTGTTACACATTCCAACCCTCTCTCTCTCTCTCTCTCTCTCTCTGTGTTACACACTCCAACCCTCTCTCTCTCTCTCTCAGTGTTACACACTCCAACCCTCTCTCTCGCTCTCTGTGTTACACACTCCAACCCTCTCTCTCTCTCTCTCTCTCTCTCTGTGTTACACACTCCAACTCTCTCTCTCTCTCTCTCAGTGTTACACACTCCAACCCTCTCTCTCGCTCTCTGTGTTACACACTCCAACCCTCTCTCTCTCTCTCTGTGTTACACACTCCAACCCTCTCTCTTTCTCTCTCTCTCTCTCTGTGTTACACACTCCAACCCTCTCACTCTCTCTCTCTCCCTCTCTGTGTTACACACTCCAACCCTCTCTCTCTCTCTCTCTGTTATACACTCCAACCCTCTCTCTCTCTCTCTCTCTGTTACACACTCCAACCCTCTCTCTCTCTCTGTGTTACACACTCCAACCCTCTCTCTCTCTCTCTCTCTGTGTTACACACTCCAACCCTCTCTCTCTCTCTCTCTCTCTCTCTGTGTTACACACTCCAACCCTCTCTCTCTCTCTGTGTTACACACTCCAACCCTCTCTCTCTCTCTGTGTTACACACTCCAACCCTCTCTCTCTCTCTCTGTGTTACACACTCCAACCCTCTCTCTCTCAGTGTTACACACTCCAACCCTCTCTCTCTCTCTCTCTGTATTACACACTCCAACCCTCTCTCTCTCTCTCTGTGTGTTACACACTCCAACCCTCTCTCTCTCTGTATTACACACTCCAACCCTCTCTCTCTCTCTCTCTGTGTTACACACTCCAACCCTCTCTCTCTCTCTCTGTATTACACACTCCAACCCTCTCTCTCTCTCTCTCTGTGTTACACACTCCAACCCTCTCTCTCTCTCTCTGTGTTACACACTCCAACCCTCTCTCTCTCTCTGTGTTATACACTCCAACCCTCTCTCTCTCTCTCTCTCTCTGTGTTATACACTCCAACCCTCTCTCTCTCTCTCTGTCAGTGTTACACACTCCAACCCTCTCTCTCTCTCTCTCTCTCTGTGTTATACACTCCAACCCTCTCTCTCTCTCTCTGTGTTACACACTCCAACCCTCTCTCTCTCTCTCTCTCTCAGTGTTTTACACTCCAACCCTCTCTCTCTCCCTCTCTGTGTTACACACTCCAACCCTCTCTCTCAGTGTTATACACTCCAACCCTCTCTCTCTCCCTCTCTGTGTTACACACTCCAACCCTCTCTCTCTCTCCCTCTCTGTGTTACACACTCCAACCCTCTCTCTCTCTCTCTCTCTCTCAGTGTTACACACTCCAACCCTCTCTCTCTCTCCCTCTCTGTGTTATACACTCCAACCCTCTCTCTCGCTCTCTGTGTTACACACTCCAACCACTCTCTCTCCCCTCTCTGTGTTACACACTCCAACCCTCTCTCTCTCTCTCTGTTATACACTCCAACCCTCTCTCTCTCTCTCTGTGTTACACACTCCAACCCTCTCTCTCTTTCTCTGTGTTACACACTCCTACCCTCTCTCTCTCTCTCTCTGTTACACACTCCTACCCTCTCTCTCCCTCTCTGTGTTACACACTCCTACCCTCTCTCTCTTTCTCTGTGTTATACACTCCTACCCTCTCTCTCCCTCTCTGTGTTACACACTCCTACCCTCTCTCTCTCTCTCTCTGTGTTACACACTCCAACCCTCTCTCTCTCTCTCTCTCTGTGTTACACACTCCAACCCTCTCTCTCTCTCTCTGTGTTACACACTCCAACCCTCTCTCTCTCTCTCTGTGTTACACACTCCAACCCTCTCTCTCTCTCTCTCTGTTACAAACTCCAACCCTCTCTCTCTCTCTCTCTGTGTTACACACTCCAACCCTCTCTCTCTCTCTCTGTGTTACACACTCCAACCCTCTCTCTCTTTCTCTATGTTACACACTCCTACCCTCTCTCTCTCTCTCTGTTACACACTCCAACCCTCTCTCTCTCTCTCTGTGTTATACACTCCAACCCTCTCTCTCTTTCTCTGTGTTACACACTCCTACCCTCTCTCTCCCTCTCTGTGTTACACACTCCTTCCCCCTCTCTCTTTCTCTGTGTTACACACTCCAACCCTCTCTCTCTCTCTCTCAGTGTTACACACTCCTACCCTCTCTCTCCCTCTCTGTGTTACACAATCCTACCCTCTCTCTCTCTCTCTCTGTTACACACTCCAACCCTCTCTCTCTCTCTCTCTCTCTCTCTCTCTGTGTTACACACTCCAACCCTCTCTCTCTCTCTGTGTGTTACACACTCCCAACCCTCTCTCTCTCTCTGTGTTACACACTCCAACCCTCTCTCTCTCTCTCTCTGTGTTACACACTCCAACCCTCTCTCTCTCTCTCTGTGTGTTACACACTCCAACCCTCTCTCTCTCTCTCTCTGTGTTACACACTCCAACCCTCTCTCTCTCTCACTCTCTCTGTTACACACTCCAACCCTCTTTCTCTCTGTGTTACAAACTCCAACCATCTCTCTCTCTCTCTCTGTGTTACACTCTCCAACCCTCTCTCTCTCTCTCTGTGTTACACACTCCAAACCTCTCTCTCTCTCTCTGTGTTACACACTCCAACCCTCTCTCTCTCTCTCTGTGTTACACACTCCAACCCTCTCTCTCTCTCTCTGTGTTACACAATCCAACACTCTCTCTCTCTCTCTGTGTTACACACTCCAACCCTCTCTCTCTCTCTGTGTTATACCCTCCAACCCTCTCTCTCTCTCTCTCTGTGTTGCACACTCCAACCCTCTCTCTCTGTCAGTGTTACACACTCCAACCCTATCTCTCTCTCTCTGTTACACACTCCAACCCTCTCTCTCTCTCTCTCTGTTACACACTCCAACCCTCTCTCTCTCTCAGTGTTACACACTCCATCCCTATCTGTCTCTCTCTGTTACACACTCCAACACTATCTCTCTCTCTCTGTTACACACTCCATCCCTATCTCTCTCTCTCTGTTACACACTCCAACCCTCTCTCTCTCTCTGTCTCTGTGTTGCACACTCCAACCCTCTCTCTCTCTCAGTGTTACACACTCCATCCCTCTCTCTCTCTCTCTCTGTTACACACTCCAACCCTCTCTCTCTCTCTCTCTGTGTTACACACTCCAACCCTCTCTCTCTCTCTCTGTGTTACACACTCCAACCCTCTCTCTCTCTCTGTGTTACACACTCCAACCCTCTCTCTCTCTCTCTCTGTGTTACACACTCCAACCCTCTCTCCCTCTCTGTGTTACACACTCCAACCCTCTCTCTCTCTCTCTGTGTTACACACTCCAACCCTCTCTCTCTTTCTCTGTGTTACACACTCCTACCCTCTCTCTCTCTCTCTCTGTTACACACTCCTACCCTCTCTCTCCCTCTCTGTGTTACACACTCCTACCCTCTCTCTCTTTCTCTGTGTTATACACTCCTACCCTCTCTCTCCCTCTCTGTGTTACACACTCCTACCCTCTCTCTCTCTCTCTCTGTGTTACACACTCCAACCCTCTCTCTCTCTCTCTCTGTGTTACACACTCCAACCCTCTCTCTCTCTCTGTGTTACACACTCCAACCCTCTCTCTCTCTCTCTGTGTGTTACACACTCCAACCCTCTCTCCCTCTCTGTGTTATACACTCCAACCCTCTCTCCCTCTCTGTGTTATACACTCCAACCCTCTCTCTCTCTCACTCTCTCTGTGTTACACACTCCAACCCTCTCTCTCTCTGTGTTACAAACTCCAACCCTCTCTCTCTCTCTCTCTGTGTTACACACTCCAACCCTCTCTCTCTCTCTCTGTGTTACACACTCCAACCCTCTCTCTCTGTGTTACACACTCCAACACTCTCTCTCTCTCTCTGTGTTACACACTCCAACCCTCTCTCTCTCTCTCTGTTACACAATCCAACCCTCTCTCTCTCTCTCTCTGTGTTACACAATCCAACCCTCTCTCTCTCTCTGTGTTATACACTCCAACCCTCTCTCTCTCTGTGTTACACACTCCAACTCTCTCTCTCTCTCAGTGTTACACACTCCAACCCTCTCTCTCTCTCTCTCTCTCTGTGTTATACACTCCAACCCTCTCTCTCTCTCTCTGTGTTGCACACTCCAACCCTCTCTCTCTCTCAGTGTTACACACTCCAACCCTCTCTCTCTCTCTCTCTCTCTCTGTGTTATACACTCCAACACTCTCTCTCTGTCAGTGTTACACACTCCAACCCTCTCTCTCTCTCTCTCTCTCTGTGTTATACACTCCAACCCTCTCTCTCTGTCAGTGTTACACACTCCAACCCTATCTCTCTCTCTCTGTTACACACTCGATCCCTCTCTCTCTCTCTCTCTGTTACACACTCCAACCCTCTCTCTCTCTCTCTGTGTTACACACTCCAACCCTCTCTCTCTCTCTCTGTGTTACACACTCCAACCCTCTCTCTCTCTCTGTGTTACACACTCCAACCCTCTCTCTCTCTCTCTCTGTGTTACACACTCCAACCCTCTCTCCCTCTCTGTGTTACACACTCCAACCCTCTCTCTCTCTCTCTGTGTTACACACTCCAACCCTCTCTCTCTTTCTCTGTGTTACACACTCCTACCCTCTCTCTCTCTCTCTCTGTTACACACTCCTACCCTCTCTCTCCCTCTCTGTGTTACACACTCCTACCCTCTCTCTCTTTCTCTGTGTTATACACTCCTACCCTCTCTCTCCCTCTCTGTGTTACACACTCCTACCTTCTCTCTCTCTCTCTCTGTGTTACACACTCCAACCCTCTCTCTCTCTCTCTCTCTGTGTTACACACTCCAACCCTCTCTCTCTCTCTCTGTGTTACACACTCCAACCCTCTCTCTCTCTCTCTGTGTGTTACACACTCCAACCCTCTCTCCCTCTCTGTGTTATACACTCCAACCCTCTCTCCATCTCTGTGTTATACACTCCAACCCTCTCTCTCTCTCACTCTCTCTGTGTTACACACTCCAACCCTCTCTCTCTCTGTGTTATACACTCCAACCCTCTCTCTCTGTCAGTGTTACACACTCCAACCCTATCTCTCTCTCTCTGTTACACACTCCAACCCTCTCTCTCTCTCTCTCTGTTACACACTCCAACCCTCTCTCTCTCAGTGTTACACACTCCATCCCTATCTCTCTCTCTCTGTTACACACTCCAACCGTATCTCTCTCTCTCTGTTACACACTCCATCCCTATCTCTCTCTCTCTCTGTTACACACTCCAACCTCTCTCTCTCTCTGTCTCTGTGTTGCACACTCCAACCCTCTCTCTCTCTCAGTGTTACACACTCCATCCCTCTCTCTCTCTCTCTGTTACACACTCCAACCCTCTCTCTCTCTCTCTGTGTTACACACTCCAACTCTCTGTCTCTCTGTGTTACACACTCCAACCCTCTCTCTCTCTGTCTCTCTGTGTTACACACTCCAACCCTCTCTCTCTCTCACTCTCTCTGTGTTACATTCTCCAACCCTCTCTCTCTCTCTCTGTGTTACACACTCCAACTCTCTCTCTCTCTGTGTTACACACTCCAACCCTCTCTCACTCTCTCTGTGTTACACACTCCAACCCTCTCTCTCTCTCTCTCTCTCTCTGTGTTACACACTCCAACTCTCTCTCTCTCTCTCTCTCTGTGTTACACACTCCAACCCTCTCTCTCTCTCTCTGTGTTATACACTCCAACCCATTTCTCTCTCTCTCTCTGTGTTACACACTCCAACCCTCTCTCTCTCTGTGTTACACACTCCAACCCTCTCTCTCTCTCTGTGTTACACACTCCAACCCTCTCTCTCTCTCTCTGTGTTACACACTCCAACCCTCTCTCTCTCTGTGTTACACAATCCAACCCTCTCTCTCTCAGTGTTACACACTCCAACCCTCTCTCTCTCTCCCTCTCTGTGTTACACACTCCAACCCTCTCTCACTCTCTCTGTGTTACACACTCCAACCCTCTCTCTCTCTCTCTCTCTCTGTGTTACACACTCCAACCCTCTCTCTCTCTCTCTGTGTTACACACTCCAACCCTCTCTCTCTCTCTCTCTCTGTGTTACACACTCCAACTCTCTCTCTCTCTGTGTTACACACTCCAACCCTCTCTCCCTCTCTGTGTTACACACTCCAACCCTCTCTCTCTCTCTCTCTGTGTTACACACTCCAACCCTCTCTCTCTCTGTGTTACACACTCCAACCCTCTCTCTCTCCCTCTCTGTGTTACACACTCCAACCCTCTCTCACTCTCTCTGTGTTACACACTCCAAGCCTCTCTCTCTCCCTCTCTGTGTTATACACTCCAACCCTCTCTCTCTCTCTCTGTGTTACACACTCCAACCCTCTCTCTCTCTCTCTGTTATACACTCCAACCCTCTCTCTCTCTCTCTCTCTGTGTTACACACTCCAACCCTCTCTCTCTCTCTGTGTTACACACTCCAACCCTCTCTCTCTCTCTCTGTTATACACTCCAACTCTCTCTCTCTCTCTGTGTTACACACTCCAACCCTCTCTCTCTCTCTGTGTTACACACTCCAACCCTCTCTCTCTCTGTGTTACACACTCCAACCCTCTCTCTCTCTGTGTTACACACTCCAACCCTCTCTCTCTCTCTGTTATACACTCCAACCCTCTCTCTCTCTCTCTGTGTTACACACTCCAACCCTCTCTCTCTCTGTGTTACACACTCCAACCCTCTCTCTCTCCCTCTCTGTGTTACACACTCCAACCCTCTCTCACTCTCTCTGTGTTACACACTCCAAGCCTCTCTCTCTCCCTCTCTGTGTTATACACTCCAACCCTATCTCTCTCTCTGTGTTACACACTCCAACCCTCTCTCTCTCTCTCTCTGTTATACACTCCAACCCTCTCTCTCTCTCTCTCTCTCTGTGTTACACACTCCAACCCTCTCTCTCTCT
>NW_027310138.1:192500-197063 GCF_047496795.1 Chiloscyllium punctatum
GGTGTGTGTGTGTATATATGTGTGTGTATATGTGTCTGTGTGTGGTGTGTGTGGTGTGTGTGTGTGTATATATGTGTGTGTATATGTGAGTGTGTGTGGTGTGTGTGTGTGTGTCTGTGTGTGGTGTGTGTGGTGTGTGTGTGTGTATATATGTGTGTGTATATGTGAGTGTGTGTGGTGTGTGTGTGTGTATATGTGAGTGTGTGTGGTGTGTGTGTGTGTATATGTGAGTGTGTGTGGTGTGTGTGTGTGTATATATGTGAGTGTGTGTGGTGTGTGTGTGTGTATATATGTGTGTGTATATGTGTCTGTGTGTGGTGTGTGTGGTGTGTGTGTGTGTATATATGTGTGTGTATATGTGAGTGTGTGTGGTGTGTGTGTGTGTATATGTGAGTGTGTGTGGTGTGTGTGTGTGTATATGTGTGTGTGTGTGTGGTGTGTGTGTGTATCCCCCCGGGTCCCCGTTAATCTATCCTGTTATCCTCTATTCAGTCTCTGATCTATATTTAATCCTGGGCAGCAGTTAGACACTAATTGAAAATCAATGCAGCTCTGAATGATGCGCGTCAGGAACAGTGCGGGTGGGCTATCAGTCTGGGTCACAGAACAATCCCCCCCCCCCTGCGGGTGGGCTATCAGTCTGGGTCACAGAACAATCCCCCCCCCCTGTGGGTGGGCTATCAGTCTGGGTCACAGAACAATCCCCCCCCCTGTGGGTGGGCTATCAGTCTGGGTCACAGAACAATCCCCCCCCCCTGCGGGTGGGCTATCAGTCTGGGTCACAGAACAATCCCCCCCCCCTGTGGGTGGGCTATCAGTCTGGGTCACAGAACAATCCCCCCCCCCTGTGGGTGGGCTATCAGTCTGGGTCACAGAACAATCCCCCCCCCCTGTGGGTGGGCTATCAGTCTGGGTCACAGAACAATCCCCCCCCCCTGTGGGTGGGCTATCAGTCTGGGTCACAGAACAATCCCCCCCCCTGTGGGTGGGCTATCAGTCTGGGTCACAGAACAATCCCCCCCCCCTGTGGGTGGGCTATCAGTCTGGGTCACAGAACAATCCCCCCCCCCTGTGGGTGGGCTATCAGTCTGGGTCACAGAACAATCCCCCCCCCCTGTGGGTGGGCTATCAGTCTGGGTCACAGAACAATCCCCCCCCCCTGTGGGTGGGCTATCAGTCTGGGTCACAGAACAATCCCCCCCCCCCACCCCCCTCAGACCCCGCAGCCTCCCTTCATCAAAGGGGGGTCAACCTCCCCATTCCCCCCAGCTCTGTGTCCCCTGTTCCCCCTCTCCCCAAACTCTGGGTCTGAGCTCTCAGAGGGAGAAAGAGTTGTGGGATCTTTCTCTCCATCTTTTCTGTCGGTGCTCTCACTCTTCCGATCTCCTCTTTCTCTCTAACCCTAACCCTCATTTTCCATCTCCCTTTTCCTCATCATCTCATCTCTCTAGCTTTCATTCTCCGTTCCCCCATCTCTCTCTCTCTCCCCCCGTTCCTCATTCACCACCTCCCTGTTCTCCCATCTCTCTCTCTCTCTCTCCCCCCGTTCCTCGTTCTCCACCTCCCTGTTCCCCCATCTCTCTCTCTCTCTCTCTCCCCCCGTTCCTCATTCACCACCTCCCTGTTCTCCCATCTCTCTCTCTCTCTCTCTCCCCCCGTTCCTCGTTCTCCACCTCCCTGTTCCCCCATCTCTCTCTCTCTCTCTCCCCCCGTTCCTCGTTCTCCACCTCCCTGTTCCCCCATCTCTCTCTCTCTCCCCCCGTTCCTCGTTCTCCACCTCCCTGTTCCCCCATCTCTCTCTCTCTCTCTCTCTCCCCCCGTTCCTCATTCACCACCTCCCTGTTCTCCCATCTCTCTCTCTCTCTCTCCCCCCGTTCCTCGTTCTCCACCTCCCTGTTCCCCCATCTCTCTCTCTCTCTCTCTCCCCGTTCCTCGTTCTCCACCTCCCTGTTCCCCCATCTCTCTCTCTCTCTCTCTCTCCCCCTCCCCGTTCCTCGTTCTCCACCTCCCTGTTCCCCCATCTCTCTCTCTCTCTCCCCCCGTTCCTCGTTCTCCACCTCCCTGTTCCCCCATCTCTCTCTCTCTCTCCCCGTTCCTCGTTCTCCACCTCCCTGTTCCCCCATCTCTCTCTCTCTCTCTCTCCCCGTTCCTCGTTCTCCACCTCTCTGTTCCCCCATCTCTCTCGTTCTCTCTCTCTCTCCCCCCGTTCCTCGTTCTCCACCTCCCTGTTCCCCCATCTCTCTCTCTCTCTCTCTCCCCGTTCCTCGTTCTCCACCTCCCTGTTCCCCCATCTCTCTCTCTCTCTCTCTCTCCCCGTTCCTCGTTCTCCACCTCCCTGTTCCCCCATCTCTCTCTCTCTCTCCCCGTTCCTCGTTCTCCACCTCCCTGTTCCCCCATCTCTCTCTCTCTCTCTCTCTCTCCCCGTTCCTCGTTCTCCACCTCCCTGTTCCCCCATCTCTCTCTCCCCGTTCCTCGTTCTCCACCTCCCTGTTCCCCCATCTCTCTCTCTCTCTCTCTCCCCGTTCCTCGTTCTCCACCTCTCTGTTCCCCCATCTCTCTCGTTCTCTCTCTCTCTCTCCCCGTTCCTCGTTCTCCACCTCCCTGTTCCCCCATCTCTCTCTCTCTCTCTCTCCCCGTTCCTCGTTCTCCACCTCCCTGTTCCCCCATCTCTCTCTCTCTCTCTCTCTCCCCGTTCCTCGTTCTCCACCTCCCTGTTCCCCCATCTCTCTCTCTCTCTCTCTCTCCCCGTTCCTCGTTCTCCACCTCCCTGTTCCCCCATCTCTCTCTCTCCCCCTCCCCGTTCCTCGTTCTCCACCTCCCTGTTCCATCTCTCTCTCTCTCTCTCCCCGTTCCTCGTTCTCCACCTCCCTGTTCCCCCATCTCTCTCTCTCTCCCCGTTCCTCGTTCTCCACCTCCCTGTTCCCCCATCTCTCTCTCTCTCTCTCTCCCCGTTCCTCGTTCTCCACCTCTCTGTTCCCCCATCTCTCTCGTTCTCTCTCTCTCTCCCCGTTCCTCGTTCTCCACCTCCCTGTTCCCCCATCTCTCTCTCTCTCTCTCTCTCTCTCTCCCCGTTCCTCGTTCTCCACCTCCCTGTTCCCCCATCTCTCTCTCTCTCTCCCCGTTCCTCGTTCTCCACCTCTCTGTTCCCCCATCTCTCTCGTTCTCTCTCTCTCTCCCCGTTCCTCGTTCTCCACCTCCCTGTTCCCCCATCTCTCTCTCTCTCTCTCTCTCTCTCCCCGTTCCTCGTTCTCCACCTCTCTGTTCCCCCATCTCTCTCTCTCCCCCCCGTTCCTCGTTCTCCACTCCTCTGTTCCCCCATCTCTCTCTCTCTCCCACCCCCAGTTCCTCGTTCTCCACCTCCCTGTTCCCCCATCTCTCTCTTTCTCTCTCTCTCTCCCCCGTTTCTCGTTCTCCACCTCCCTGTTCCCCCATCTCTCTCTCTCTCTCTCTCCCCATTCCTCGTTCTCCACCTCCCTGTTCCCCCATCTCTCTCTCTCTCTCTCTCCCCGTTCCTCGTTCTCCACCTCCCTGTTCCCCCATCTCTCTCTCTCTCTCTCTCCCCATTCCTCGTTCTCCACCTCCCTGTTCCCCCATCTCTCTCTCTCTCTCTCTCCCCGTTCCTCGTTCTCCACCTCCCTGTTCCCCCATCTCTCTCTTTCTCTCTCTCTCTCCCCCGTTTCTCGTTCTCCACCTCCCTGTTCCCCCATCTCTCTCTCTCTCTCTCCCCGTTCCTCGTTCTCCACCTCCCTGTTCCCCCATCTCTCTCTCTCTCTCTGCCCACACCTTCCCGGGTGCTCCTTAATCAATCTCTCTGTCCCTCTCCATCAATGATCAGTGATGTTTAGAAATTGCTGACTCTGTTACCCACAACGGAACTGAATTAATGTAATAACACCGTGACGCTTAATATTCTGCAGATGTGCACGTCTATCTCAACCTCTCTCGATATTTATCTCTCTCAATGTTTATTTACCTCTTGCTAGTATCTGCCTTTGAACCTCTCTCTCTCTCTCTCTCTCTCTCTGTGTCTCTCTATCGATCTGATTTGTAATGGTTACCAGTCTTTTTAAGAGCCATTGAGTCAACCAGCACAGAAACCAGATCCTCTGGTCCATAATCCTAAACTAAGGTATCCCAGCTGCCTGCACTCGGCCCATTCACTCCAAACCCTTTTCTCTTCACACACTTATCCAAATATCTTTTAAAGGTTATATAACAGTTCATTCCAGACACGAACCATCCTCTGTAAAATATTTGCCCCTTTGTGTCCTTCATAAAATCTCTCCCCTCTCACCTTAAAAGTCTCGAAATCCCCCGACCCCAGGGAAAAGACCTTGTCCATTTACCCTATCCATGCCCCTCATCGTTGTATAAACTTCCGTAAGGTCAGCCCTCAGCTCTCGCACTCCAGTGATTAAAACGCCCAGCCCCTCCTTATCCCTCAAACCCTCCACTTCCCGGCAGGATCCTGGCAAATCTCTCCGGAAACAACTCCAGTTGAATAACCTCCTTCCTGTAACAGGAAGTGGACACGGTACTCCAGAACAGGCCTCACCAATGTCC